>NC_053025.1:556603206-556774070 GCF_003073215.2 Triticum urartu | reverse complement strand
TTCGTGGGTGGAGCCCTCCGTGGACTCGCGCAACCGTTACCCTTCGTGGGTTGAAGTCTCCATCAACGTGGATGTAGGATAGCACCACTTATCCGAACCACGGGAAAAACATCCGTGTCTCCAATTGCGTTTGAATTCTCCAAACCCTTCCCCTTACATTCTTGCAAGTTGCATGCTTTACATTCCGCTGCTCATATACTCTTTGCATGCTTGCTTGATATGTATTGTGTATGTTGAAATTGTGCCTAAAACTCCACTCAAACCAAAAAGGCCTAAAAATTGCAACTTTAGCACTAAGTGTCTAATCACCCCCCCTCTAGACACATCTACTTCTGGATCCTACAAGTGGTATCAGAGCTTTGGTCTCCATTGCCTTGGTTTAAAAACCATTGGAGGAAGATGGATGTGTCTACCTTAGGGAGTCTTAGACATAGAGTGCCTATTCTTGATGGAGAGTATTTTCATGAGTGGAAAAATGAGATGCTTGTAATTTTCAATCAATATCATTTGAACAAGTATATTGCTAGCCCTTGTGCACCGCATATTGATCCTTTGCATCCTACCCTAGATGAAGATATTGACATGATTCGCAATCTTAGAACTATTGAGCTCATCATTAGAGGATTGCCTAAATATTTGATTGCTAGTTTGCCTACTCTTAATTGTGCCTATACTATATGGAAATTTCTTGAGGAACGATTTCCCGATCATTCCTTGAAAACTTTGGATGAAATTCTCCATAAATCTATTGCCTTGAGTAAGATGAACTCTAGTGATCCTAGTTTTGGTAATTGTCTATTTGAACTTTCCAATCTTAAGCATGCTAAAGGAGATGTTGGAATCATTAGTGACATCATATTCGAAGCTATAAGAATTCATAAAAGTGACCACTTTGATGATCATTTATCTAATGAATTACCCTCTCTAGTAAATGATGAGTCACAAGATCATGATGAACATGGATACTATGATGATGATGATAGTGACTTCGATCTTGATGATGCAATGAGACATTTTGGTCTTATGGCAAATCTTCGGGGATATGAATCAGGAGGAAAGGAATGGGTTCTTGATAGTGGATGTACTGATCATATGACCGGAGATGAAGAGATGTTTCGTGAGCTTGCTGAAAATGACGGCCCTCGAAAATATGTCACCTTTGGTGATAATTCAAAGGGTAAAGTGGTTGGCCTTGGTAAGGTGGCCATCTCACATGATAGTTCCATTCGAAATGTCATGCTCGTTGAATCTCTCGGCTACAACTTACTTTCAGTATCTAGACTTGCTGATTTCGGTTTGAATGTCCTATTTACTGAGGTAGATTGCCAAGTATTTCGTCGAGACAATCATAAAATGGTCTTTACGGGTATGCGTAGAGGTGATCTTTACATTGTCGATTTCTCTAAAAAGGCATAACCTAAAACTTGCTTTGTTGCTAAATCCTCAAAAGGTTGGTTGTGGCATAGACGACTAGGTCACGTTGGCATGAGAAACCTTGACAAGCTTATTAAAGGAAATCATATCCTTGGAGTTAACGATGTCATATTTGATAAGGATAGACTTTGGAGTGCTTGTCAAGCAGGTAAACAGGTTGGAGGAAGGCATCCCGTGAAGAACATCATGACCACAAGAAGGCCACTCGAGCTACTTCATATGGATCTTTTTGGTCCCAACGCCTACAAGAGTCTCGGTGGAAATTCTTTTGGTCTAGTTATAGTTGATGAGTTTTCAAGATTTACGTGGGTGTTCTTTCTTAATGACAAGTCACAGGTCTAGAAGATCTTCAAAAACTTCGCTAGGAAGGCCCAAAATCAGTTTGACGTGAAGATCAAGAAGATTCGGAGTGACAACGGAACGGAGTTCAAGAACGCAAATGTGGACACCTTTCTAGTCGAAGAAGGGATTTCACACGAGTTCTCGACTACGTACACACCTCAACAAAATGGAATTGCTGAGAGGAAGAACCGGACGCTCATCGAAATGGCAAGAACGATGCTTGATGAATACAAGACGCCGAATCACTTTTGGGCAGAAGCGGTTGAGACAGCTTGTCACGCAACAAATCACTTATATCTTCACAAGCTACTCGGCAAGACGGCATACGAGCTTCTCACCGGTAACAAACCCCAAGTTGGATACTTTCGAGTATTCGGCTCAAAGTGCTACATTCTTGATAAGCATCGTCGTTCAAAGTTTGCTCCTAAATCTCATGAAGGTTTTCTACTTGGTTATGGCTCAAACTCTCACACTTACCGTGTCTACAACAATTTCACCTGAAAGGTTGAAGAGACGGTAGATGTGAAGTTTGATGAATCTAATGGCTCGCAAGTAGAGAAATTGCCAATTGATGTAGGAGACAAAGACCCTTCAGAAGCAATCCAAGACTTGTCCATTGGCAAAATTCGTCCAACGGAGGTGAAGGAGAGTACTTCATCCGTCCAAGTGGAAGCTTCTACTTCACGACAAAGTGAACCAAGAATCGACACGGAAGCATCCACAAGTGGGACACACCAAGATGAAGAAGACAAGGAAATGCATCAAGACGAACATCAACAACCTCTTTCTCCACCACGACAAGAGAACGGCGACGTCAACAATGAAGAAGGCCAAGAAGAAGAACAAGATGAAGAAGATGTTCAACGAAGACCCAAGCAAAAGCACTCACGAGTTCGAGCAAGAATTGCCAAAGATCATCCCGTCGAGCAAATCCTCAATGATAAACAAACCGGGAGAATCACTCGCTCAAAAACTCGTTTAGCTAACTTTTGTGAAAACTATTCATTCATCTCTAGCATTGAACCTATGAAGGTTGAAGAAGCATTGGAAGATCCGGATTGGATAAACGGTATGCATGAAGAGCTACACAATTTTGAGAGAAACCAAGTTTGGACATTGGTTGAGAAGCCCGACAACAACCACAACATCATTGGTACCAAATGGGTGTTTCGCAACAAGCAAGATGAAGATGGACAAGTGGTTTGCAACAAAGCATGTCTCATCGCCCAAGGGTACACACAAGTCGAAGGTATGGACTATGGTGAGACATATGCTCCCGTTGCTAGACTTGAGTCCATTCGCATCTTACTTGCCTATGCTAATCACCATAATATCACCTTGTACCAAATGGACATTAAAAGTGCTTTTCTAAATGGTGAAATAGAGGAGGAAGTTTATGTCAAACAACCTCCCGGTTTTATCAATCCTAAGAAACCAAATCATGTTTACAAACTTCACAAAGCTCTTTATGGTCTTAAACAAGCTCCTAGAGCATGGTATAAATGCTTGACCAAGTTCCTTACTACAAGTGGTTTTGAAATTGGTAAAATTGATTCTACTCTTTTTACTAAAAGGGTTAATGGAGAAATATTTGTATGCCAAATTTATGTTGATGATATCATATTTGGTTCAACTAACCCTCTCTTTAGCGAAAAGTTTGGAAAGCTAATGTCAGAGAAGTTTGAGATGTCTATGATGAGTGAACTCAAATTCTTTCTCAGTTTGCAAATCAAGCAAACTAAGGAAGGTACATTTGTCTCTCAAACAAAGTACACCAAGGACTTATTCAAGAAGTTCAATATGCAAGAATGCAAAGGTTGAGAGGAGAATTGAACATCATTGATGCTTCGAACTTGGAGTAGAAACTCCATTGGATACATGCAAGACATGAGCTTATGACTAATCCATGATATATCTCTTATGATAACTATCTTATGTCTTGGATATATTTGCACCTTGCATGTTGTCTAACCCATGTAGGTGCTTGGTTGAATCTAATTCCATGAGATTGCGACTCACTCACATCTTGAGCAATCTCTACATCACCAAGACTCTACACAATGGTGGTTGAAGACAAGGAAGCACAAAACCATTCAAACATATCCTTTGACAAATTCTATGTTGAGCTTCATGATTGTCATTTTTGGATACACAAGTGCTCTTCCTTGCAAGAACTAACCCATGTAGGTAGATGAACTCAAACTCCAAGTAGTGCTCCCAACTCTTGATGAGCTACATCAACCTTGAGCACCCACACAAGTTCAACTACATGAGCAAGAACCACACCACCACCCAAGGTATGTTATTCCATCTTAGAGAAGCTTTACTCCAAGACATGAGTCAAAGAAACTCAACAAGATGTGAATACATCAAGATGCTTAAACGAAAAATGGTAACCCCATTTTGAGCTTAAACGATGAGTATGACCTATGATCAAGTTTTCTCACTTGACTCCTAAGTCAATATACTCTAACATAGGTGACTATGTCACCGCCCAACTCTAGATGAAGTTCTCTTGTGTTCTTTTCTGTGTTATTGCATTTGTCGCATGCATGTTTATTTTCTTTCTCTTTTTCAAAAAAAAACTTCATCTAGATCTTTCAGTTTCTTCCCTTTTCTCTTTGTTTTTGTTCTGCATTTTCTGCATTCAATTCCTTGCAAATCCTTCAGGTAATTCATTGCAAATCTTTGTGAGATCCTACATGTCTAGTGAGCTGAGGTGACAAGTGTTTTTCTCTGTGTGAACTCGGTTTCACCGACTTGTAATTTTCGGTCCAACCGAATCCTTTCGGTACCACCGAAACATACCACTCGGTGCCACCGACTTCACAACAGGAAAAACAGTTTGCCACTTGTTCTATATTTCTTCTGATCCAGCTCTACTCAATGAATCTTGTCCTCTACAAGCATCACAGTTTTATCCATTGCTTTGTGCTGAGTCTCAAGGACCAAACCTATACGACGGATTCCAGAAAGCCCTTCTTGGAAATTGATGTCAAAGGGGGAGAGAGAGATCACATCAAAGCTTGTAGGAGAGAAAGATCACATCAAGGGAGAGAAAAAGTCTCAAGGACCAAACCTACAAGAGAGAAAGTATTAAGGGGGAGAGAGAGACTTCCATGGGGAGAGAATACTCAAGGATCCCAGATGTCCCAGATGCTTGATGCTTGATGTTCAAGAGGAGAGATGTCACATGCCTTTTTAGGGGGAAAGACATGTTCATTTGTATCTTTCAGCTCTGATTTGCTGTTCCTTATCTTCTCCCAATATCCCATGTAAGATTCTGGGGGAGCAAGACACCTAAGGGAAAGAAATCAGTCAAATTCATTGCATATCTTTATTCTTGGGGACATGTTGAATCCAATGTGGTACCTTGTACTCACTCTCTACATGTCATCCCAGTCTTGGTATTCTTGTGGTTTCTTTTGTTTGCTCTGGCTAGTGGATGTACCTGTGTTATCTAACTTTGTCTGTGCAGGTTCATTCCATCCTAAGCCAACTCAAGACCACAAGGTAAGTATATGCATCAAAATCATGAGTATGAGGAGTTCTTGCTTATGTACATACTGTTTGCAAGAAGGACTCATGAGCATGAAGGTATTTTCCTTGATAATCTTTTGCTCTGATGCATATGGCCAAGATACATGTAACACATTGCCTACTCTGTCATGGTTATGCTCTCACATGCCTCTATATTTCATATTTACATGAGTGCATACATGTAGGGGGAGCCTATGCTTGTTATATGTCCTTCCAAAGCTTTACTTGTTGTTCTTTATATCTTTATCTAAAGCTTTGATGTATGTTTCCATCAATTACCAAAAAGGGGGAGATTGAAAGCACAAGTGCTCCCTAGGTGGTTTTGATAATTGATGACAACATATCTCTTGTTGGACTAACATTTCTATCTAGCATGTTTCAGATAAGTTCAACAATGGAGTGGCATGGACTAAAGGTTGTGGGAACTCCTTCAAGATGCTAAGGACAAAGGATTGGCTAAAGCTTCAAGCTCAAGACTCTTCATTTTACATTTTAGTGATCCAAGATCACATTGAGTCCGTAGGAAAAGCCAATACTATCAAGGAGGGATGAGGTGTTGCTTAATGAGCCTCTTGCTTCATGTGCTTAACGATATGCTCCAAAATCCTCAGCTACTTTCCCACTTCCACATATGGCCTAAACCCAAAGCCAAAATCGGACCTACCGATTATTCCTATCCAGCGCCACCGAGTTTCACCTGTCATAGCCACTGCCAGAAACCCTAATCAGTTCGGTCTCGCCGATAGAATCTCGGTCTCACCGAGATGGGCTTGCAAACTCTCTATTACCTATTGCAATATTTTCGGTCCCACCGAGATATGTAATCGGCCCCACCGAGTTTGCTTGGCCAACTCTCTGTTTCACTTATTACCCAAATCGGTCCCACCGAGTTTGAGTAATCGGTCAAACCGAGTTTTGGATTTACCCTAACCATAGTACATCGGTCCCACCGAGTTTGAGTAATCGGTCAAACCGAGTTTTGGATTTACCCTAACCATAGTACATCGGTCCCACCGAGTTGATCCAGTCGGTCCCACCGAAAATCTCTAACGGTCACTAGGTTTCCTATTTCGGTCTGACCGAGTTTGTTGATTCGGTCCCACCGAGATTGGTAAATCGTGTGTAACGGTTGGATTTTTTGTGGAGGCTATATATACCCCTCCACCTCCTCTTCATTCGTAGAGAGAGCCATCAGACTAAGCCTACACTTCCAGCATCCTATTTCTGAGAGAGAACTACCTACTCATGTGTTGAGGCCAAGATATTCCATTCCTACCATATGAATCTTGATCTCTAGCTTTCCCCAAGTTGCTTTCCACTCAAACCTTCTTTCCACCAGATCCAAATCCTATGAGAGAGAGTTGAGTGTTGGGGAGACTATCATTTGAAGCACAAGAGCAAGGAGTTCATTACCTACACACCATTTGTTACTTCTTGGAGAGTGGTGTCTCCTAGATTGGCTAGGTGTTACTTGGGAGCCTCCGACAAGATTGTGGAGTTGAACCAAGGAGTTTGTAAGGGCAAGGACATCGCCTACTTCGTGAAGATCTACCGCTAGTGAGGCAAGTCCTTCGTGGGCGATGGCCATGGTGGGATAGACAAGGTTGCTTCTTCGTTGGACCCTTTGTGGGTGGTTGCTTCTTCGTGGACCCTTCGTGGGTGGAGCCCCGTGGACTCGCGCAACCGTTACCCTTTGTGGGTGGAGCCCTCCGTGGACTCGCGCAACCGTTACCCTTCGTGGGTTGAAGTCTCCATCAACGTGGATGTAGGATAGCACCACCTATCCGAACCACGGGAAAAACATCGTGTCTCCAATTGCGTTTGAATTCTCCAAACCCTTCCCTTTACATTCTTGCAAGTTGCATGCTTTACATTCCGCTGCTCATATACTCTTTGCATGCTTGCTTGATATGTATTGTGTGTGTTGAAATTGTGCCTAAACTCCACTTAAACCAAAAAGGCTTAAAAATTGCAACTTTATAAGTGTCTAATCACCCCCCTCTAGACACATCTACTTCTAGATTCCTACACTGGTCGCGTCCGACTGGGAAGAGTCAGGTGGAAATGCGGAACTGCGCTGTTGAGAGCTCGAGTGTGCGAAGGGATGAGCAAAGGAGGAAGAAGGCGTGGATGAAAAGGTAATCCTTATCCCTTTATATGGGCACGAAACTATGCGTCCCCACTAGCCTGGTAAAACTCGCTTATCCCCCAAGCGCCGTAATCGATGGCGTGGTTGGGTTACCCACCCGTATTGATGAGAATCCCGTGATAAGGGGACGATCTCTGCTTTGACAAGACGTGTCAAAAAACTGCCTCGCGTTATGTGCGGGGCTAGTTAAAGGAAACGGTTCGAATAATCACCGGGCCATGACATAATGTCGTGTTGCCAAAACAAGTCAGCAAATTGGATTTGTGGAAATATTATTCTCTCTACGGTGGTATGTGGAACTTATTTTGCAGGGTCGGACACTATCCTTATATTCAAATTCTTCCATGGTATATTCGGAGGAGGAACCCGCCTTGCAATGCCGAAGACAATACTGCGCGCCGGACTCATCGTTCATTGAAAGCCTGGTTCAGGGGCTACTGTGGGAGTCCTGGATTAGGGGGTCTCCGGACAGCCGGACTATCTCCATTGGCCGGACTGTTAGACTATGAAGATACAGGATTGAAGACTTCGTCTCGTGTCCGGATGGGACTCTACTTGGCGTGGAAGGCAAGCTAGGCAATACGGATATGTGTATCTCCTCCTTTGTAACCGACCTTGTGTAACCCTAACCTCTCCGGTGTCTATATAAACCGGAGGTTTTAGTTCCGTAGGACAACATACAATCATACCATAGGCTAGCTTCTAGGGTTTAGCCTCTCTGATCTCGTGGTAGATCTACTCTTGTACTACCCATATCATCAAATATTAATCAAGCAGGACGTAGGGTTTTACCTCCATCAAGAGGGCCCGAACCTGGGTAAAACATTGTGTCCCTGCCTCCTGTTACCATCTGGCCTAGACGCATAGTTCGGGACCCCCTACCCGAGATCCGCCGGTTTTGACACCGACAGTCGACTATGGCCAATTCCAGTGCACGGTGCTCAAAGGGCGGCCGGAATCAGAAACCCGGATAGGAAGAGACCAGATGGGTCAACCGGGTAGTCAACCCGCCCAGTCAACCGGGGACGCTTACCCGGCCGGGGCAAGCGCCAGGTCAAAGGCCAGGTCACCAGGAACAATCACCCACAGGGTCAACCGTCCATTATAACCGATGTAACCCCAACAGGGTCAACTGCAGGTCATACCGCTAGATTTCAGCAGCCGTTCAGCCAGTAGGCACTCCTGGTAATGTTTGAGCGTCGTTTCCGATGTTGGATTACCGGGTCACCCCGAAATTATTGTTGTTTTTGGATAAAGATGTCATAGTTATAGTCATGCTAGTATAATTTTTGATTGGAAATACTTCTGTGTAACGTATGTGATTCCCATAGATGACGTATGGTGAACGTTTGTGATGAGTGGAGCATGATTATTGATGTTGTCTTCTTATGAGAGTGGCGGTCGGGGACGAGCGATGGTCTTTTCCTACCAATCTATCCCCCTAGGAGCATGCTGTGAGTACTTTGTTTTGATAACTAATAGAATTTTTGCAATAAGTATGTGAGTTCTTTATGACTAATGTTGAGTCCATGGATTATACGCACTCTCACCCTTCCACCATTGCTAGCCTCTCTAGTACCGCGCAAACTTTCGCCGGTACCATAAACCCACCATATACCTTCCTCAAAACAGCCACCATACCTACCTATTATGGCATTTCCATAGCCATTCCGAGATATATGCAACTTTCCACCGTTCCGTTATTATGACACGCTTCATCATTGTCATATTGCTTTGCATGATCATGTAGTTGACATCGTATTTGTGGCAAACATTCATAATTCTTTCATACATGTCACTCTGATCATTGCACATCCCGGTACACCGCCGGAGGCATTCACATAGATCATATTTTGTTCTAAATATCGAGAGTTGTAAGTAAATAAAGTGTGATGATCATCATTATTAGAGCATTGTCCCATGTGAGGAAAGGATGATGGAGACTATGATTCCCCCACAAGTCGGGATGAGACTCCGGAACGAAAAAGAGAAAAAAAGAAGAAAAAAAAATGAGAGAAAAAGAGAGAAGGGACAATGTTACTATCATTTTTACCACACTTGTGCTTCAAAGTAGCACCATGATCTTCATGATAGAGAGTCTCCTATGATGTCACTTTCATATACTAGTGGGAATTTTACATTATAGAACTTGGCTTGTATATTCCAATGATGGGCTTCCTCAAATGCCCTAGGTCTTCGTGAGCAAGAGTTGGATGCACACCCACTTAGTTTCTTTTGCTTTCATACACTTATAGCTCTAGTGCATCCGTTGCATGGCAATCCCTACTCACTCACATTGATATCTATTGATGGGATCTCGCGAATACCACGACCAATATGGGACCAGAAGGGCCTTGCTGTTCGCAGGGGGGCATCGCGTTGCACAAAGAGCAGAAAGTGTGGGGGCAGCGCAACAGAGATCACACGGGGCAATTTTACCCAGGTTCGGCCGCTCTGAGGCGTAAAACCCTACTCCTGCTTTGTGGATTGATGGTGGAAAAGGTGGTGGTGGAGGTAGTACACTTGCCGCAGGGGTTGCCTCAGGGCGGCAGTAGCTACGCGTGTATGGGGGTGTGAGTTATCCAACCTTCTAACCCTTTCTATGGTTGCCATGGGCCTCCTTTTATAGGGATCAAGGGGTTACCACAATGGCAAAGTAGTCATTATGCACTGATAAGATAGCAAACAGTGCTATCATACCTAACTCTGCGGGCTGACAGGGCGCATTAAATGCACCGCTCAACGTCACATAGTTGGTTGCCCAAGGCTTGCCGGGCCATCTTGCCAGCTCCACGCCTACTCGTCTGACACGTCGCAGGACGGGTGTCATCTGTGGGTTTTTCCTGTAGGGAGAGGCTGCCATGTGGTGAATGGCTGCCACTCAGTCACTTTGCGGCTTGACACCACACTGATTGACGACGTGGGTCGTGGTGGAGTGGTTGCTGAGGTGGGTTCGCCTCCGTGAGTCCCGGCAGGCCCTGCCGGGACGCCTTGGTTGTCTGCTTCTGAGTGTGGCCTCGCCCTTTGCCGGGCTCGCCTGCCCGGCAAAGGAGGCCTCTCCTCTGATGGTATCTTGCTTCTCTTGGCCTCTTGACTCGATGTGTTGATATGTCTCCGTCGTATCTACTTTTCCAAACACTTTTGCCTTGTTTTGGACTCTAACTTGCATGATTTGAATGGAACTAACCCGGACTGACGCTGTTTTCAGCAGAATTGCCATGGTGTTATTTTTGTGCAGAAATAAAAGTTCTCGGAATGACCTGAAAATCAACGGAGATTATTTTTGGAATATATAAAAAATACTGGAAGAAGATCCACGTCAGGGGGCCCACACCCTGTCCACGAGGTGGGGGGCGCCTAGCCCCCTGGGCGCGCCCCTGCCTCGTGGCCCTGACGCTCCAACCTCAACTCCAACTCTATATATTTGTTTCGGGAGAAAAAATAGAGAGAAGGATTCATCGTTTTACGATACGGAGCCGCCAAGCCCTAATCTCTCTCGGGAGGGCTGATCTGGAGTCCGTTCGGGGCTCCGGAGAGGGGAATTCATCGTTCATCATCAACCATCTCCATCACCAATTTCATGATGCTCACCGCCGTGCGTGAGTAATTCCATCGTAGGCTTGCTGGACGGTGATGGGTTGGATGAGATTTATCATGTAATCGAGTTAGTTTTGTTAGGGTTTGATCCCTAGTATCCATTATGTTCTGAGATTGATGTTGCTATGACTTTGCTATGCTTAATGCTTGTACTAGGGCCCGAGTGCCATGATTTCAGATCTGAACCTATTATGTTTTCATGAATATATGTGAGTTCTTGATCCTATCTTGCAAGTCTATAGTCACCTACTATGTGTTATGATCCGGCAACCCCGAAGTGACAATAATCGGGACCACTCCTGTGATCGTAGTTTGAGGAGTTCATGTATTCACTATGTGTTAATGCTTTGGTCGTACTCTATTAAAAGGAGGCCTTAATATCCCTTAGTTTCCAATAGGACCCCGCTGCCACGGGAGGGTAGGACAAAAGATGTCATGCAAGTTCTTTTCCATAAGCACGTATGACTATATTCGGAATACATGCGTACATTACATTGATGAACTGGAGCTAGTTCTGTGTCACCTATGTTATAACTGTTGCATGAGGAATCGCATCCGACATAATTCTCCATCATTGATCCATCCTCGAGCTTTTCACATATTGATCTTTGCTTAGTTACTTTTCTGTTGCCTACTGTTACAATTCACTACCAAAAACTATACTGTTACTTTTGCCACCGTTACCGTTACTTCCATATTACTTGCTACTAAATACTTTGCTGCAGATATTAACCAGGTGTGGTTGAATTGACAGCTCAACTGCTAATACTTGAGAATATTCTTTGGCTCCCCTTGTGTCGAATCAATAAATTTGGGTTGAATACTCTACCCTCGAAAACTATTGCGATCCCATATACTTGTGGGTTATCACTTATCTTGGTGGAGGGTAGTGTCATTCGTCCGTGGAATGTGCTCGAGCACGAAGATCGGGTGTTTGTCACCGATAGAAACCCCCGGTCTACCCGAGGCGCTACTCGAGCTCTAGTGGAGGCTAATAATGCACAGGCTGGGGGGCTGAAAGGCTGGGTCTTTATAGTTTCTATTGCTTCTCCATTGATCTTGTTCCAGACCATTTTTTTACGGTTTCCACGTGTGTAAAAGCAATATAGGTGGGCTGCCTGATATGCCCGGTGATTTAAATTTACGCACGGGGTAGGAAACTGCAAATCCCTTTCACACAGCCCTTTCTCAAAGCAGGTTGTGACTTGCATCTGAGTAAGTATGAGGCGCGTGCGACGGGTGAGGCATCAAGGAGGCCCAGTTCTGGAATGGCGAGGAGCATGGGCCGGCTGATTGAGGAGCTGCTCCCTTCCGTCCGCCTATAAAGGATATGCGAAGGGGGCTGATCATTCTCCGCGCTCCTCTCCATTTTCATAGGAGTTTGTGGCTTGCTAATGCCGAAGACATCTGCGCGCCGGACTCTTCGTCATTGAAGCCAGGTTCAGGGGCTATGAGGGAGTCTTGGACTAAGGGGTCCTCGGCGTCCGACCTGTTATCCATGGGCCGGACTGATGGGCTATGAAGACATGAAGGCCGAAGACTGTACTGTCCGAATTGGACTCTGTGGCATGGAAGGCAAGCTTGGCGACCAACTATGAAGATTCCTTCTTATGTAACCGACTCTATGTAACCCTAGATTCCCCCCGGTGTCTATATAAACCGGAGGGGTTAGTCCGGAAATATATAGTCATACAGGGCTATCTAGGGTTTAGCCATTACGATCTCGTGGTAGATCAACTCTTGTAATACTCATATTCATCAAGATCAATCAAGCAGGAAGTAGGGTATTACCTCCATAGAGAGGGCCCGAACCTGGGTAAACATCGTGGTCCCCTGTTTGTTACTTCAATCTAGACCAACAGTTCGGACCCTACCCGGATTCACCGGTTTTGACACGCGATGGGTGCTTTATTGAAGAGTTCCACACTATGCCGTCAGGACAAGAGGTTTGATGCCTTCATCGTACGTGACGAACACTTCTAGGAGGAATTCCTCCCCAGGAAGATTTCGTGGTCGGTCGGCTTGGTACGTGGGGCCAATTGGCTCTGGCCTCTAGGAGCAGGATCGATGAGCTGCCCTTGCCATCAGTCAGAATTTGGAAGCGTTGACTACGTTACAATATCTGCGAGACTATGATCTTAATGTTCAACCGCGGGATCGCTCCCCCGCTCGCTGAAGATGACTTTAAATATTGTCAACGGATGCATCAGGATGATTTGGTTTTCCTATTGCTATGGCAGAGACCTTAGATCGGAGCAGAATCTACTGTCCAAGGCCACGAGTCCGGCATTGGAGCGTCAGATCAACACCCTATAATATCTGCGTCAACGAATTTTCGGATCGTTGCTAATAATTCGGACGTGTATGCTGCGGACAACGGCTAGATCGGTTATCGACCTTCGATCAGGCGCCTCTGATGTTTTCCAATCTCACTTTGGGCGATGTGTTGAACTCTATGAAAGAATTGTCCTTGGAGAAGGACTCGCAGCGAACTATGTTCTTCGAGTAGCAAGCACGATGATGAAATTTTTTGCTTCCCACCCGCCACCCACTTCATAGCACCGTCGAGACTTAACCGAGTCGACTATGGCTCGAAGACATCGACGGTATGGACGATGATGCCGACAAGGAGCAAGGCCAAGACCGCCATTCACTGGACGTTGGACGGCCACCTCTTCGTATGACGTGTACATGGTTGATACACCTAAAGGATCTGGCGACGACAAAGAAGAGCCAGATGCGAATAAACACTCTGAGACACAGTCCAAACGCCGGCGCCCTAAAGCCGCTCTAAGCCTCGTCGCTCAAAAGATGACAACACTGGCACCGGAGAAAACAGTACTCCGGCGACGCCGAAAACATTGAAGACCCTGTTGGAGCCGCATCCGAACAGGAGGATCAGGACAACGAGCAAGATTAACCCTGATAAACAGGCCACGCAGACCGGATGATGAGTTATCGTCCACCCTCCGAGGATGATGAGAGCCTTGGCAATGAAGACTTCATCGTGCCTGAGGCACCCCTCGAGCAGGAGCGCTTTAAGCGCCAGCTCAAGCTACTGCAAGAAGCCTAAAGAAAAAGCAGCAGCAGCTCCAAGCAGATCAAGACCTACTCATCGACAGATGGACAGACGTCCTGGCAGCCGAAGAATACGGCCTCAAGCCCAGCCAAGAGTTACCGAAAAGCAGACTGCTACCTCAGTTCGATGAGGAGGCACCAGATCCCATACCCTCGCGCATGCGGACCGACCATGCGGTCGGGATAGTGCGGCAGACCGAACACCCCGCGGTCGGGATAAAAACGGCTCAGGCCGAAACAAAGCCGCCCCCACCGGCTCGCAAACACCGGGACAGACCGTGGAACATTAATACGTATTCGGCAGAAATTGACAGAGCAGACACAGATTAATATACGGATCCGTGAAACCAAAAGAGGAAAAAAGTGAGGACGGCTTCCCTAGTCAGATGACAGTAACTATCAGAGTGACAAACTTAATACAACCCGGGCGATTAAACCGACGGGACTTCTCGGAGGTTCGCGTGTGTCCTGCCCCGTGCTACTATAAGAGGCGCACCACCCGCTCACTTTCATATATGTTGCTGGATCAGATTCCCCGAGGGTTTAAGCCTTGTAATATTGAATCATACGACGGAAAACATACGCGCAGTGTGGATCGAGATTTATTCTCCACATCCACATGGCCGAGGAGATGACCTCCACGCTCAAATACCTCCCACTAAAGCTCAAAGGGCCAGCTCGACACTGGCTAAATAGCCTGCCCGAGAATTCCATCGGCAGCTGGGAGGACTTGGAAGAAGCCTTCCTTGACAACTTCCAAGGTACATATGTCCGGCCACCCGATGCCGATGACTTAAGCCACATAGTTCAACAACCTGGAGAATCAGCCAGAAAATTCTGGACTAGGTTCCTAACCAAAAAGAACCAGATCGTTGACTGTCCGGATGCCGAAGCCCTAGCGTGCCTTTAAACACAGCATCCGTGACGAATGGCTCGCCGCCACCTCGGCCAAGAAACACGAATCCATGGCAGCCACACGCTCATGACCCACTTTTGTGTGGGTGAGGACAGCTGGCTAGCCCGAAGCAAGAACACAGCCAACGAGGCAGGCCCCTCTGAGGCCAAGAACAGCACCAGCAAGCTCTGGCGCAATAGACACAAACGCCGAAGCAACGTCGATAACACCGACGACACCACAGTAAACGCCGGATTCAGCGACTCTAAGTCCGGCCAACAGAAGAAGCCCTACAAGAGGAACAATGAGGGACCTTCTAGCCTCGACCGCATACACGTCCCGTGCCGATGGACCTAGCAAGCAGCAATCACACCAACAGAGATTGTTTGTCTTCACAGTGATGGCAAGTTAATGCTGAACACAGAAAGGGATTACAGTGAGGCGCGGACGAAGGACCTATGCAGCAGAACATCGGGGGGCAAGAGAAGAAGAATCCTCCCGGCAATCAAACGCTGTTGACATGATATACGCACGCCAATCCGAAAAGGGCGCAGCGGCCTCGGAGCTACCGGTAGAGCGTCGCCCCCAAATTCAATTGTTCTCATTTCGATAACTTCATTTGAGATCCATCAATAGTATTCGCGCATGCGGTGGAAGCACTATCATGACTATGATGGTGTGAGCACTCAACCTTGCTTACAGGAACAGTACGGAAGAGCATTAACCTTTTTGAATTCAAAACCACAAGACCTATTTTAAGGATCATTACCATGCGTGAGGCATGCTGCGGATTCCACATCACCATCAACTAGTATCTGGTAGAGCAGCTCATGACGGATTCACTAACACGAGTCATGATGATGGTGGAGCAGCCTCAACCTTCTTACCAGGATACAGTACGGAAGATGGGCATTAATCCCTCTCGAATCAAACCCACAAAGACTACTTTTAAGGAGTCTACCAGGGCGTTGAGGCATGCTGCATGGGCCTCAATCATGCTGGAGTGGTCTTCGGCATTCCGGCAACTTCCGAAGCGAAAGTTATATCTACGATGTCGTCCCCTCGAGTGGACCGCACTTGCTCGACAAACCCGTCGTGATTCACCGCGGTCCCACTATGCTTACTCAAGGCTTCAGATTGCACGTTCAACAGCGTATTAAGAGTTATGAAATCGGAACGCTCCCTCCTACGAGGGCAAACGCCCTAGCAGACAGAGTACAGAAGGCCTTTTAAGCAAATCACAATCGTTGCTGAGTCTGATGACACCCATTAAGAGAGGTACGGACTATGCTGACAGGACACTCGGCCCTCAAGAGCTTGATTAGCAATTCGTCCTGTCGTCCAAGCCCTGATCAAGTCACACTCGTGTATCCACGGCACTAATTACGCATCAAAATTCCATGGGCATCGAGAAGACAAATGTGGTTAAGTTACGACTGAAGACCCTGATCACATATTCTTTACTCTTTTTACTTTTGTTTCAGGTCCTTTTTCCGTACTGTTAACCAGTCCTTTTGAAGGATCGATGCACAAAGACGCAGCAGCATAGTGTGTAGGGTAACTCTCTATATGTCTTCTCGACGGTTATTTCTACTTATTCTCAGGACCGCACGTTGCGCCCTCTAGACTCCGGCATGATTAAATAGCCGGACGCTTATCACACTTTTTGTACAAGATACACTTAACGTATCATACAGTTATATGAAACTGGTTTGCGAACCCGATTCTTAGGTTTTCATTTTCTACTCATTTTTAATGTCGATTTTTGCTTGTCGAGGATCGTACACTCTTTTATGTACTCTCCACTCAGCCTAGGGGCTCTCCATGCCCATAATCGGCAGCAAAGTCCGAACAATCTTATAGATAAGTTTGGCACCCCGAATTTAGCATTATATGCATTGGCTCCGAATCATGTCTTTGGTATAGTTGGGTTGCCCGGCTCCTATGCTTGCTACCCTACGTTCCGCTAATCGGCTAGGGTAGTAAAGGGAGAACTACTGCGATTGTGCCCTGGCCTTGACCAGATGAGCACCTCAGTAGAGAAAGCCGAAAACTGGCTCATGATACGACGAGAGCCGGTCAGCTGTTCGAGGGTTACAAATTGTTGGAGATTTTTTCCGCATTATGCGAAAGATCGGCACTTCCCGATCAGATGCTGACAGCACCCTGGCTTGAACCAGGGGCTGCGCCCATGCTTTATTATAAAACTCCTATGGCTAAGTGAGGGCGTTTAAGCCGTATAGTCTGATTGCCTTGTTCGTTGCGCTAAACAACTCCTTCAAGGACCATATAATTGGATCAAGATTGTTTAGATTCCATCCGAACACCTCCGTACTACCTACGTGAGGGCAGAAGCCGACGACTGGCCAACCCTCAGATTACATACAACACGGCCGCACAGGAGGAAACAATCATAACAAAATTACATCACAAAATAGGCTTTGTTTCCAGAATACAAGGCAAAGGCGACACGAATACATTTATTCAAATACAATGTCCTGCGAAATATCACTCGGGTGTGCGGTGCTCCTTGCCTCTGGCGGCCCGCTGGCAACTTAAACGGCGTTCATCTTCGCCCACCACATCTTGCAACGAGCGAAGGCCATGTGGGCACCTTCAATACAGGCCGAGTGCTTGACGACGTCTAGCCGAGGGACAGGCGTTCACCATCCGCCTCACGAGTCCGAAGTAGCTGCCTGGCATAGCTTCGGCTGGCCATAGCCGGATTATCAAATCCTTCATGGCTAGTTTGGCCACCCTATGCAGCTCCACCAGCTGTTTCAGCTGATCGGTGAAGGACACACGGGATGCTCTGACGCCGCATATTATGACCAGAATAGCTTCTCCGTAGAATCCCCCTCCTTCGGCTCGATAGAACTCCAAGGCGTCGGATGCACACTTGCGTGGTAAATCCGCTAAAGGCCTTACCCTGGTCTTCTTGGCCTCCTATCTCCTGGTGGCTCATCTGTGCGGTCTCCACGATCTGACGAGCCTTGGTGAGTTTGGCCCTTGAGCTGACGCATCATGCTCCAAGGTCTCGCATTTCTTTCACCGCATCTTGGAGCTCCTGCTGGATTTCTTTGACCTGGGCCTTGAGCTTATTACGGGCGGCTTGCTGCTGGATAGCCCCCTCCTCGGCCTCGCCCAGGGCCTTCCTCAGGGCCTCGACCTCGGTCGCGGCTCCTACATATTCATGACACCCGGTCAATATACAACGCCTATTCTTTCCGAACACAGGAAGTCGTTATTCACTGTTTCTCTGAAGCAAATTTTACATTGGCTCACTCCAGCCTTATTCTTAGTTCAGAGACCTCAGGCAGCATCGAGGTTGGGCCGAAAAGTGAACGCTGCTTATAATCCACATTCATTCTCTCTTAACAAAGGGACTGATCTTTGTTCGGTTTTTGTCTCGACGACAACAGACATGTTCTCAGGGGTACGTCTACATGGGTTTTTTCTTTCCTTACCTCAAAACCTGTCAACAGGTGCTGCAGGCTTCATCCAGTCTGTCTTGGCGGACTGAACCTTCTATCACCGCACCCATAAGGACACGGTGCTCGTCCATGACGGAGGCGCCTCGTAGCGCCTCCATCAGGTTATTTGCACCCCTGGATGGACAGGGGCCACCGGTGGAAGCGGCGCACCCCCCTCCTTCAAAGGGGGCTGCTCGCCGACTCAGATATGGTCTCCAGAATCGTATTCGGCTGAGGGCGAACTGGATACGCCCTCTTCGCCAAGTCTCCATGGGGCTCGGCTCCCCCATTGTCGTCAGTCGGAGGTCTACTCGTGCGCCTCCTGCGATTAGCGTCGGGCTCCTCCCTGGTTCGGGGCGGTCCTCCGGGACAGCACCTCGTCGTCCCGGGCCCGTGGAATAAGAAGGTGGTGCGACATGCTCGCCATCTTCGATGGAGCCAAGAACCTCGGATGAGGATCGCTGGATAAGGTCGCGGGCCGGACTGCAATAGTACAGTAATTATGTCAAAATAATGAAGAGAAAGGGAAGGATGCACGCATGAGCGAGCCATGTCACTTATGATGCGACTTGGGTTCTTAGTGCGAGGGCGTCGTTCCGGACTATGTTAATGCCACGCGGTATTGACCGCTCGACGCCCTTCCCTTCTTCTGGGCGCTCCGCTTTGATGCACCAGCCGCCTCTTCTTCCTCTCTCTCCAGGGGGAGGGTTGTTTCTCTGTCTCTCTTATCATCATTGTCCTTAGGACAAGAGGACATGAGCTTTCATCTGTTCGGCGGCAGTCCGGAGTGCCCTTCGACTGGGCACTCTGAGCCCCTTGGCTTTTCTCCGGCTTATCTGGCACCGCACCGCATCTGCAGGCACGGGATGACGGTCTTCGGGTAAGAGGAACCAGACATTGGTATCGCTTCGGCCCTCTCCAATCCAGTCCTGCAATTAAGAACTAATTAAGAAGCTCAGACATCTTCCTGAAACATTCAAGTTGGGGATACGCAAGTTAATAATCGACGCGCGTGTTTTACAGTCTGTGACTCTGGTCTTATCGTAGCGGGTTGTTCTCGTTCTTAAAAGAGCAACTCCAGGCGTCTTCGTGGGGTCTCAAAGCCTACCGGCTGTTGACGTTTCGTTGGTATTAAAATCCCACAGAGGGCGGCCTCTGTGCTGTCATGGGAGAATCCGGCGAACTAGCATCACCTCGGTCACATCGACGAGCTTGACGTCTTTGGCTATCATGCTCGTGACGCGTGTCGGCAACGCTATCAGCTCATCGGGCGAGCACTAGTACGGACTCTTCTCGACCCAAGAGTTGAGTCGCATGGGAGCCCCGGAGCGGAATTCGGCAGTCGCTGCCCAGTTGGTGCAGCGGAGTTCTGTGATGTAGAATCATTGTCTCTGCCACTCCACTATCTCCACAAAGGTACCTTTCGGCCAGGAGACGTTGGGTAGCTTGCTCACCATGGCTCCTCCGCACTCTGCGTGCTGGCCGTCCACCACCTTGGGCTTCACGTTGAAGACCTTGAGCCACAGCCCAAAGTGGGGTTGGATGTGGAGGAAGGCCTCGCACACGACAATTAACGCCGAGATGTTGAGGAAGGAATTTGGGGACAAATCGTGAAAATCTATCCCGTAATAGTACATCAGCCCGCGAACGAAAGGGTGGAGCGGAAACCCTAGCCCGCGGAAGAAATGGGGGATGAATACTACCCTCTCGGCGGGCTTCTGCGTGGGGACGACTTGGTCCTCGGCCGGTAGACGGTGGGTAATCTCCTTCGCCAAATACCCGGCCGCTCGAAGCTCGGTAATGTTCTCCTCCTTGACGGAGGAGACCATCCACTTCCCCCGACCTCCGGATCCGAACATGTTTGCTTGAGTGGAAAGGAGATGAGTACTTGGGCACTGGAGCTCGAGATTGGAAAGACGGAGACAGAGAGAGGATGTGCGAGAGGAAGAGGGAGTCCTTATCCCCTTATAAAGGTAGCGAATATCAATCGCCCCCCACTCTTCCTAAAAACTCGCGTATTCCCAAGGGCTGTATAAACGGCACGGTTGAGTTACCCATGCCCGCATTGATGAGAATCCCGAAATAAGGGGACACGATCTCTACTTTGACAAGACGTGCCAATGGCAACCGTGTCATGAAACGTGGAACGACAAATAGGAAACGGTTCGAAATTATGACCAGATAGGCATGATGCTGTGTTATTAAAAAAGTTTTCAACGGATGGAACTCGTGTGAAAATATATATTCTCTCTGCGGTTATGTATGGTGTGTATGTGGCAGGTCGGGATACTGTTATCGCGTCTGAAGACTATCGTGGAGTTCGGAAAGGGGAACCCGCCTTGCAATGTCGACGACAATCTGCGCGCCGGACTCCTCGTCATTGAAGCCAGGTTCAGGGGCTACTGAGGGAGTCCTAGAATAAGGGGTCCTCGGGCGTCCGGCCTATTATCCATGGGCCAGACTATACCCGTGTCCAGATTGGACTCTACTTGGCGTGGAAGGCAAGCTTGGCGACCGATTGTGAAGATTCCTCCTTGTGTAACCGACTCTATGTAAACCCTAGACCCCCCGGTGTTCATATAAACTGGAGGGGTTAGTCCGGAAAGGACACACATTACCATAGTCATACAGGCTAGACTTCTAGGGTTTAGCCATTACGATCTCGTGGTAGATCAACTCTTGTAATACTAATATTCATCAAGATCAATCAAGCAGGAAGTAGGGTATTACCTCCATAGAAAGGGCCCGAACCTGGGTAAACACCGTGTCCCCTGTCTCCTGTTACCATCGATCCTAGACGCACAGTTCGGGACCCCCTACCCAAGATCCGCCGGTTTTGACACCGACACTCATGCCCGATGAGTGAGCCTAGTCCTTTTTGTGGCGAATCTCTTGGTTCCTTCAAGACTCGGTCGGGAGGCGGGTCTGGAGATCACTAGTAATCCTAGCACTGCCCGCCCCGGAAGTCTTGGGGCTGATGTCAACGAGAGGTGCGCCTTCCTGCCTGCCAAGGTGGGGAGCGGCGCACCTCAAGCCCCCTGGTCGTCTTGGTCACTCACCGTCTCTCTGGGGGAGGCGCCGGGCTGGAGTCCCGGCCTTCCCCCAGAACAATGTTGATGAAGACGAAGCCAGGGGAGAAGGAGAAGGCGGGAGGCAGGACGTCCAGTAGGAGCACAACTGCATCGACGCATTCGTCTCGTACTGGCGACCTGCTGTCCGTCCGTCTGTCTGGCTCTTCCCCCTTTCTCTAGCGCCGTCATCACCGTTTCCCCGGCTGTCGGGGAAAGGCTTACCCCTGGCGCTTCCGCTTCCCTCAGGGATCTTCTGGCTGGGTCCCAGCGTCCCCCTCTGCCTGTGCCTGTGCTGGAGCTCCCCGTTTAGCACTAGAGGCGGTGACCAGGGGGCGCCGAGGTGATCCGCACGTCTTCCTCCTTCGCAGTCTCACCATTTCCGATCTTGTCATGTTGTGCTCGTCGGCTCCTGATGGGGATCAGGGTGGCGTTGCGCCGGCGCGTCGCCCATCCTCTTCTCTTCCCACCGCACTACCTGGGATAAGAGGGACAGGGAGAGGAGTTTACGGAGCACTTATCTTTTTTCAATCTTAAACCTATAGGCACTTGCCAAATTTTAATTCAAATAATGTAATCTCTCGAGTCCATGTTTGTGTTCTGTAATGCTTGTACTTGTAATCTCTCGAGTCCATGTTAATGAAAAATATGAACCTTGCCGGGAACCCGTGTATGTATACGTCCATGCAGAGGTGGGATGCCTCTTTAGTGTAAATAAACGAGTTTTCCCCAGCAAGCTAATTTGCCGGTACCCTTTTTGTATGCCGGAGAGCTGCGTCTACCAGGCAAAATACAAAGGGACCAGCCCGCCGCCAACTTCTTTTTACCAAAGGCCACTGCGACCATCCTAACCGAAGCAACATTCGAGTCAAGGATGGGAGCACCTAAGTCTCAAAAGAGTAGAGAGGTTTTCTTATGCACAAGTTATAGCTTATAGAACACTAATGGACATGAGGTAGAACTTATCTGTTTGGCTTGCCGAGGATCGCAATGTCGGGAAATCTTCTCAACTCCTTGTCAAATCCAAGTTCACGACAGGAACCTGCAGCTTCATGTAGATGAGAATGAATGCAGGATGCAATCCTATCTATATACATATGCAAATGCTCATGAAACACTTATGCAGTGATCTTGGAATGCTTGTGCATGCATGCAATCTTGATCAGGCCCCCCCATAGCGCTTCTTTATTTTCTCTTTCACAGGGTCATCGCCCTGGCTTTGTACAAGGGGTTAGATGCAGCTTGGCAAGGCCTGTACAAATGGGTGGCTGTCGAGTAGGGCCCGACAGCCACGCCTTACGGGTAGAACTTGCGGAGACACTACTAGGAAAAGGCCTACTAATGGCGCACCTAATTTGGCCATTAATGGCGCATTAGTGGTGCGCCATTAGTGCCACGCCATTAGTATATTTTACTAATGGCACACCATTGGTGTGCCATTAGTATCTGGTATACTAATGGCGCACCCCAGATGCGCCATTAGTATATACAATAGTGCGCCATTAGTATGCCTCCCAGGGGGCCATGTATACCCAGGTGCTTTGGCATACTAATGGCGCACAACAACATGATGCGCCATTAGTAACTTCAGCATACTAATGGCGCACTGTTTAATGATGCGCCATTAGTATCCTTTGGCATACTAATGGCGCACTATGATGTGATGCGCCATTAGTATGAATATTAGGTTTTTTTTATTTTTTAATTTTCTGTTTTTTGCACAGGTTACAAAATGTATAATTTGACAAAATATAGACAGCACACATCAACAACAGATTCATCGAATACAATAGAAGATTAGTCTCTGAATACAATTCATCATTTTAGTCTCCGAATACAATTCATCATATTAGTCTCCGAATTGAAAAGACCGAACAAAGATAGAACATTATATTACAAGTCTCGAGACCACGAGTTTGTCTTCACATTACAAGTCGATATCGATCATCTAAACTACCATCACATAGAAGAGAGCTGCGGTCATCACGATGAGCATCATCACGATGAAACTCGTCTTCATCCGGTTCCTCCAACGCTCCCTCCCCTCTCCCGCTAGATAGCGGGCGTATCTAGATTCGGCCTCGGCCCTAGTGGCGTACCCTTTGTAACTGTTACCGCTGAATCGGTGAACCTGTCTCTGACACTCCTCCCAGTCGTCGTAGACTTCGGGAACCTTACCCTTGTACACGACATACCATGGCATCGCTATGCAGTAGCCAAACGAAACATTAGTACCAATTCACAGACAATACATAACCAATATATAAGTATGCAACAGAACAATCGGAAGAGAAAAGCAAGACATTAATAGCATCGATTACATCTAAGTTGAACGACTCTCGGAACCAAAGAGACATACTACAAGTTCATTAAAGTTTAATTACAACATGAGCCAATCGATGTTTCAGAACTAGACATAGCATCACTGCTTTCGACTCGACTCAAGGGACCGGAGCGTGGATGAAGCCGCCGTCTATCGTGGGAGTCATGAAACAACGGGCGTTGTCAGCCTGCATTTGTAGGATTGTGTCGATGTCACTGTTTGACGGTTGATTTCTGAGGTAGAACTGCCCCGAGGTACGAAGGACATCTTGATGGATGATTTCCGCAAACTCCGACTGGATGCGAAAGAATTCTTGTCTGATGTCCGCGTCCTGGATTGCCGACACGCTCGCGGCCCAATCTTTGAGTCTACTCAGTAGCAGAAGTTGATGATGGTCCCGTACGATCGCCCGCATGTGATGGATGGCGTAGTAGGCACCCTTCTGACCACCAGGCGGCTGCTTGACGCAGCATAACGTCGTATTGTGGGAGAACACGTGCTTGCCGTACTTACGAATAGGCCTGGTGAAGGTGCCTCAAGATTTGACGTAGCCGGGGAGAACATCATCAAGAACCTTCTTGACATTTGTGTAGTCTACGTTCGACTGACGGTCCGGGTCGAAATACGTGGCCATGGATTATTTGGGGCTTAGGAGGATGAGCGTGCAATGTGTGTCACTGCAGAAAACACGGAATGTTAAAAGAAAAATGATCGAAATCTAAGAATTCATATGTTACGGGGCGGTTGAGGGGAGGACTTACTCGGGAAAGTAAGGCACGAGGAAGTTATCCTTATCTTGGTTTGCCAGAATGACGCCTTCGAGGTAAGAACTCGCGACTTGCCGGTCCCCAGTGCTGCCCAAGATCTTCGCACACATGTAGAAGGGGTCGACTATCACGATGTCCGGGGTCTTGTCGCGAATGATCCGCATCTCCATACTCAGCGAAAATAGCCGAACGAAGGTGTAGTGCAGCGGATGAAGGTTCAACATAGCGTGGATGTCATCAAACCGCAGGACGATCGTACCCCCGATGGAGTTATCCACAAAGCCCTTGCCCTCTGGCACCTTGGCCGCGAAAACCGGGTATGCCACATCCTTCTCTCCGAGACGCCGCTTCTCCAAAGAAAGAACACTGTCATGCAGACTCCGCATAGCACCGGTTGCAGCATCGAGCATATTTCTCGGTAGCATCGGCCTACCCGCCACATGCACCCTCCTCGAGATATCCTCAGGTGAAGGTGGCCCGTCCTGAGCACGGATCGTACTCGGTGCCGGCTGGCCCGCACCCTTGTTAGTCTTTCTTTTGCGTGCCTTCTTCTTCTCCTGTAATGGGACCGAGTTCTGCTCACAGACCGCCTTCTTGAGTGTGTTGGGGCTGATCATATTTCGCACCTCGCCTATCTGAGGCTCGGTGAAGTGGGTAGCTGGAGGCGTCTCCTGAGAGCTGAACTGCAGACGACGCCTGTTGCAACTTGGCTTCTCCGCGGTACCAGCTAGATCGTGCACGTCTTTTGTTGGGTTGGGTTCTTGAGAAGGAGGCCCCATGAAGTCGCCACCGTACCCATGATCGGCAAAGTACTGATTGACGTTGGCAAATGTATCGTCATCGTCGTCGTTCTCATCCTGTGCCATATGCATGTTTGGATCCAGTGGCATAGGGATGTCCGGCATCATTGCGGCGGTCTTGCCATGGGGCCGACTTGGCGCCGGCACGACTGGCGGTGTTGTCTTTGGGGTGGTGTCCCCCGCCCCCAAACGAATCTGGCTCTTCGGCCAAAGCAGGGGCCAGCTCAGGCAGGCGCTGAGGGTCATCACGTCATCATCGTCGGCCCCGACGGGTCGAATCGGAGGTAACAACTCGTCGCAGCCTGGCAGCACCCGAACCAGTTGAACCCTAAACAAGTTGGGTGGCATCTGGGTACCGTGGAACAAGGGGTTGCCCGGTTGAACGATTTTGCCCTTGGCGACATCGACCAACTCGTTGTTCACGAAGTGCAGGAGAGTGCACGGAACATCAGCGGCGCCCTGCGAAAACATGTAGGGCGTCAGGGATGCCCAGTCAACGGCAAGGAGATGAAGTCCTCGGCCGAGAGAGGCTTAATTAGTTACCGTGATGATGGCGTTGATCTCGGCTAATGTCGAGGCACCACCAACGGCGGGCGTGCAGTTGACGGAGGGGCCGCTTGCTGCAGAGGTGCCGGCCGGCGTACACCCGGGTGCATTAAGCTCCCGTGCCGGCGTCGGAGACACCAATGCCGCCTCCGCCGGAGACACCAATGGCCCCTCCATCGTGTTCTGCGAGTTGCTGGCCGTGAAGCTAGGAATCAGGGGCGGCCCCTGTTGGCCGCCCGCAATCCACGCACTAATCCCCTGGATCAAGGTAGGCACAATGGCGGTGATCGTCGCTCCGAGTTGTTGTTGCACTTGCTCTTGGACAATCTCCGGAATCCGCGCCACCTGTGCCCTGAGTTCTTGAACCTCGCGCGCCTGGCTTTCCGAGCTGGTATTTTTCTCCTTTCGCCCACCAGTGTTATAGTATGACGACCATTTTGTCGACAAGCCTTTGCCGGCCACACGACCAGCTGACGTCAGCTTACTGAGCTTATTCTTGTTCTTCATTACATTCAACGCCCTATTTAGAGTGGTGTCCCAAGGGTTGCTCTTAGTCGACCCCTCGCTACTGCTTTCAATCGCTTGCGGAAGGAATGTGAACCATTTAGAAATTTGGCTTCATTAATTAGAATGCAACCATATGGAGCTAATTACGCGGGGGTGTATTCCTTACCAGAACAAGCTCAAGCGCCCTGGTCTTCGGATCCGTGGTAAGCTCCTTTGTTTTCGGGTCCTTCTTGTATCGGGCCCTGACAAAGTTCCTGGTCTGCTTGTCACCGTATTTATCGAAGAGGGGCGGTAGGCCTTGCTCGGCACGGTCCGCCTCCTCCTTGTCCCATATAGGCTCCGCCACTCTGTAACCGCCGGGACCGAGTGTGTGTTCCCCTAAGTTCAGCTCCCACATTTCTTTCCCCCACTTACTTGATTCGGAGTTTGCGGTGCTCGAGCAATTGATCTTGAAGTCGTTGTAGTCATCTTCGGTGATCGAAGGATTTTTCTCCTTGATCTTCTCATAACTCTCACCTTTCTCGATCATTCTCTTCACATTGCTTTTCCAAGTAGACAGGGCCTTGCTCATCTTCGTGAGGGCAGCATTGTTCACTTTATTCCCTTTGAGGCTTGTATCGTTCGTGCAGCTTCGTGAAGAGGAGGTTGCGCAAATTCCCTCGGTCAGGATGCCTCAGGTTCTCGGTGTTGATCGAGACGGTGCTCCGGAGAATGCACCCGAGCTGAAGCGAGTACCCCTTGACTATTCGTTCGGGCGCCGTTGGATTCCCGTCGGAGTCCACTTCAGTAACTTCCTCCTTGAGGGTGCGGAGCACGGTCGGGCGCCGGTCCTTCCGTTTCCTCTTCGGTTGGCTGCCATCTGTGCGTGCGCCGCCATCATCAGTGGTGGCATCCTCGGTGGCACCATCAGTGGTGGCATCAGTGGGGTCATCCTCGGCGGTACCATCAGTGGTCTCAGGATCGGTGGGGAAGGCGGCGTCCTCATACAAGTGAGGTTGTTCCTCCATCTCCTGGGACAGCTCCCAGAATTTCTTGCCGCCCGAACCCCCGGCCTCATCGTTGTTGGCCATGTTTCTCTATAAATAGGAACAAAGTTTGGTCAAAAAGTTGGTTATTGTCAAGGAACAAGATCATGGTCTCATCATTTAGGGTTTGTCGACACCGAGGCATCCTAAAAGTTAAGCTTTTATCATTGAGGGTTTTTCGATGCCAAGGCACCCTAAAAGCCTAAGCTTTCATCATTTCGGTTTTTATCGACACCGAGGCACCCTAAAAGCCAAGGTTTTATAATTTAGGGTTTGTCGATGCTGAGGCACCCTGAATGCTAAGTTAAGTTTTCATCATTTAGGGTTTATCGATGCCGAGGCACCCTAGGTTGACTAATATATATGGGTATCTTCTAATAATATACCCTATCAAGGAAAGGGAAGGAGAATTCTAAGTTGGGCCTAATCACTTGGCTCTATTTCCACCTATGGTTTAATGCAGCAAGAATAAAGGGGCAGTTGATCCTACTCAATTAAGTACTAAGATACCCCGGCCCATGCATTAGTCGCAAGTACCCCATATGTCCTATTTTTAGCAAAGTCATGCTAAAATTCACGGAAAATTTCAACATGACCTTTGCTGAAAATAGGACATATGGAGTACCCGAATTTGCCGGAACGGAAGTTAATCGACATTCCGGCAAACTCAAGGGCCTCTCGGGGTACAGCAGCAGCATCACAAGTTGACAAAATTCCCAAGTAGTACAGCAGCAACATCACAAGTAGTACCAATGAACATATAGTCCAGCAGATTCTGAATTTCGGTAAACGACAACAAGTTAAGTCATTCTGAACATATAGTACTAGTGAACATATAGTCCAGAACATATAGTCCAGCAGCAGCATCTATTTACCAACTTGATTTACCGGTCTTGAAAACAGAGATACTTGTATGCCAAAACATATGCTTAAGAATTTACATTTCCACTCAATAAAAGGTTCAAAAAAGGTAGCAAAAGTAATACTATCATCAAAATTCTTTTCTCATGAGCAAATGGGCCTATTTTGCTGCTAAACTTCAGCAGTGCTAGCTGCTCAACGCCAAGTACTGCAAATTATATTATACTGGTCCATAACTAAATGATGGGTTCGATTTGTAGAAGTAACAAGTCACACTTCCATAGATGAAAGTAGCACGATATACTAATTACCAGATGGGGTAGCAATGGATAGAAAAAAATAAGAATGGTGTATGCACTAAACAAGATCTCATGGCTCTCATGATCATAATTCATGCATGACAAATTAGATATAAAGGCCGCAAAGCTTAGTCCTTATGCCTTAAATCTTAACCACATTTTGCTATTGCTAATTTTACAACAAGACATCCACCATACAATTTTTATTAAAGGAAAAGACTTACGTGAAGTTTAATTAAAGTTTCAGTTAAAGTTTAAATTAAAGTTTCAGTTAAAGTTTTAGTTGTTTTTAAAGTTAAATTAAATTTTCACTTAAAGTTTCAGTTAAAGGAGATCACTTGCTACTGGATTTTAGGGCTATTGTAAGCAGTGCACTACTGCACTATTGTTCATACTCATGCACTATTGTTCATACTCATGTACTATTGCACTATTGGAATCCTCCTGCAAACTACTGCAAGCAGGAATACTGATGCAAACCCTGGAACTTGTAAGCAGTAGCAGGAGTACAACAAGACAAGAAGATGAGACAATATGTAGGGCACAAGGCAAACTACTGAAAAGGTTTCTTTGTGCTGTAATCCAAAATTCAACCAAACAAATTAACTGAAACTTAACAGCAGCAGCAGCAAGTGCTACACTATTGTTGTCCTACACTAAACTAATACAACCAAACAAATTAATTGAAGAAAAACTACTGAAACTATACAAGCACTACAGTCAGATTACACAAAAGTACTGATGCAAGCAGTACAGTACACAAAACTTGCAAACTTACAAGCACTACTGCAACTTAATTAAGCTACTGGAGTAAGTGAAACAACTGCACTTAATTAAGCTACTGGAGTAAGTAACTCCATGGTGTACTCACTGGAGTACAACTAAATGTTCAGGAGTACTTCTCAGGCATAAGCAACTGCTGACAACTTTCATACTCCAATGAGAAGAGTACGTGTACTCACAGCAGTTCAGAAGTGCGACTACTCTTTTGTGAAATTCAGTGCATCTACTGCAAATAAAATTCAGTAAATTTCCACCTAGCAACTAGATAGGATGGCCATGAAATTCAGTGCATCTACTTCAACTACTCTTCAAGTATATGAATACTGTGAACCTAACAAGTTTTCCAGAAACATAAGTATTAGGGTGATAACTAGTATATCAATTTCATTGTGATAATTGTACCCTGAACATTTCAGAAACTCTATTATTGTGTTGGTCACTATAAAAGAGGAGTATGAAAACCAACAACCTAACTAGAGATTGGGGAGGCAAATAAAACTAACGGGGGATGGACTAGATAACTGAGTGCAAATTGTGGATAACATGTCGGGGAGAGGGGGAGAGGGGGAGAGGAGGAGGGGGGAGCTCACGGGGGCCGTAGGGATAGGGCAGTGGGGTGCGGGAAGGATGTCGGGGATGAGGTCCGGGTGGTGGTGGTGCTCCGGCAACGATGGTGTGGACGGGGCAGCGTCCGGGCCGCCGGCGACGAGGGCGGCGGGGCGATGGCGTCCAATGAGGTGGGGCGATGGGGAGAGCGGCGCCGACGTCGGGGCCTCAGGCGGCAGTGGTTGGAGACATCGCGGCGGGGTCGAGGCGGCGTCGGGGCGGCGTCGAGGCGGGGGGGTGGGGCGAGGGCGAGGGAGAGAGAGGGGATAGGTTTGGGCCGGGGTGGAAATATGGATGGGGGCGGCACAATACTAATGGCGCACCACCCCTCGGTGCGCCATAAGTACATCCATACTAATGGCGCACCTCACTGTGGTGCGCCATTAGTAGTTTTTTTTCTTATAGAAATGGCACAATACTAATGGCGCACCACCCCTCGGTGCGCCATAAGTACATCCATACTAATGGCGCACCTCACCGTGGTGCGCCATTAGTATTTTTTTTGATTTCTGCTCGAGCCAACAGGTTATCTTCCACCTGACCTGATCCACACCAAGTCCCCTCTGCTAGCTTGACTGGTCAGCAGCCAGTTCTCACACCAGGAGGTCCTGGGTTCGATTCCCAGGCTCCACAAATTTTTTTTATGCATTTAAAATGTTGTTTGATACTTATTTGTGTTTAAATATGTTCAAACTTGTTTAAATCATAACAGTAATATTCTTTTATAAGACAGTAATAATTTTTTTGAAATATTATCAAACAGTAATGCCGATGGAGCGGGGGAGGGTGCGCGGGGGGGGGGGGGGCGGGGGGGGGGGGTGAGTGGGGGGGGGGGGCGGGGGGTCGGCGGCGGCCGGTGGACGGGGGGGTGCTCAGCGGCGAGGGGGACCGGATCTAGCAAGGTGGGATAGCGATCGAGATGGAGGGGGATCGAGATCGAGTGTCCATGAAATTTAAAAATATTCATGATAGTTCAAAAAGTGCCCATGAAATACAATTGAGAAATGAAGGCTATGATTTAAATATAATCGATCTTAGCTAGCTATCTGTTCACAATCTTCTTGCCCTTCTTTTTCGCAAATGGAGTTCTTCTGTGGAACGGACGTCCTTTAGGTAGGGTGGTCCTGCTTCTTGTTGTGGTGTATGCTGCTACTTCATCATCGTCGTCATGTTCGATCCTCGGGTCGCCGCACTTGTCGAAGTCTTGCTCATTGGCTACTCCATCCATTCCGATGATCCTCCTTTTGCCTCTCCTCATGACAACACGACTGGGCTTTGACGGGACGGTAATGAAGAAGCATTGGTCCACTTGGGAAGCCAGTACCCATGGCTCATTTTTCACGGTGACGTTTGCGCCCGCGGTCTTGGATTTGGCTTCGGGTATAACCATGGTGGTGAAATACCGGTCTTCTTTTAGGACGCTCTTGGCCCATCTAACACGGAACATCGGGACCTTCTCTCCAGCGTAGCTCAGCTCCCAGATCACCTTGATCCTTCCGTAGTATCTGTCCTTGTCATTACCGGTGTAGGATTCCATCGTTACCCCGGAGTTCTGATAACCATCACTCTTCATGTCCTTGGCCTCGGTGTAGAATGTGTAGCCATTGATATCGTACGCCTCATAGGTCATCAGGTTGTGCTCGGCGCCCTGTGACAAGGCGAATATGAGTTGTTCTTCCGCGGAAGAATCCTCTTGTAAAGGGTACGACAGAAGCTTCTGCTTGAACCAACGCGTGAAACATGAGTTGTGCTCTTTGAGTATATCTCCGTCCGTCCTCTGTTGGCCTCGGTCATTGTACGTCTTCTTAATAAAGGTTTTGTGCTGTACCAGCCAAGGATCGACCACGTCTATGTGTTGTAGCGCGACTAGGTTTGCTCTTTCAAAGTCGGCGAGTCGACCCTCGAAGTCGACATGCATTTCGCGACGACCCTCATGGTGACCCCATCCAGCGAGCCTGCCGAGGTGCCTGTTGACAGGCAGACCAACGGGGTTCTCGATGCCTAGATAATTCGTGTAGTAGGAGATGCACTCTTCGGTCAGAAAGCCCCTGGCTATGCTTCCCTCTGGACGTGACATGTTGCGAACGTATCCTTTGATGACACCATTCATCCTTTCGAACGGCATCATGCTGTGCAGGAACGTCGGCCCGAGTTGGATGATATCGTCCATGATATGGACCAGCAGATGCACCATAACGTCGAAGAATGCGGGCGGGAAGTACATCTCAAGCTCGCATAGTATCACCACGATCTCTTCCTGTAGCCTTCTGAGTTGCCTCACGCCAACAGACTTCCGAGAGATGACGTCGAAAAAGTTGCATAGGCCAAATAGGGTTTCACGGACGTGCGCGTCCATGATACCATGGATTGCAACTGGAAGTATCTGTGTCATCAGCACGTGACAGTCGTGAGACTTCATCTCGCTGAACTTCAGCTTCGCTGGGTCTAGGTATCTGCTTATCTTCTCCGCGTAACCGTAAGGAAGGTTTACTCCTACGAGGCAGGTGAAAAACTGCTCGATCTCCTCCTGACTTAGAGTGAAGCACGCGGGAGGGTAGTCATTTCCAGTCTTCTTGGCCTTTTTGCCTTTGCGACGACTTTCTGTGTCCTGCTTCGCCTCATCATCATCATCATCATCATCATGATCATCATATATAGCGTGAAGCTCCTGCCTGATGCCCATTGATTTCAAGTCTGCCCTTGCTTTCGGCCCATCTTTGGTCCTCTCTGGCATGTTGAGCAGGGTACCAAGCAAACTCTCGCACACGTTCTTCGTGATATGCATGACATCAAGGCTGTGAGGCACACGGTGGATCTTCCAGTACGGCAAGTCCCAGAAAACAGACCTCGTTTTCCACACCTTCAGCAGCGGCTCTAGCGCCTTTCGCTTCTTTCCCGGCTCTGGCGCCTTTTGCTTCTTTCCCGGCAGTGGGCAGTCTTTCCAATTTTTCAACAGCTCGTCTATTTCCTCGCCGCTCCTCGTACGCGGGCGTCCTCGGGGTTCGCTTTCACCATCGAACAGATCCTTGCGTTTTCTCCACGGGTCATCATCGCGAACCCACCTTCGATGTCCCATGAACACGGTTTTCGAAGACCCAGGATCTCTATCTAGCTGGCGATACGTTATGTCATCCATGAACCTGACGCATCCAGAAAATCCGTGGACCACCTGCCCCGCGACATATCCGTAATCGAGATAGTCGTGCACCGTCGTGAGCAGCGCGGCTCTCATAGGGAAATATTCTTTCTCTACGGCGTCCCACGTATTGGCTAGCGTTTTCCACAGCGTGTCAAGCTCCTCTTTCAGCAGCCCCAGATACAGATTGATGTCGTTCCCTGGTTGTTTCGGTCCTTCAATTAGCATACTCATGTGAATGTACTTCCTCTTCATGCACAACCAGGGGGGAAGGTTGTACATCCACACAAACACAGGCCAGGTGCTATGTGTGCTTCTCTGGCTGCCAAACGGATTGACTCCATCGGTGCTCGCGCCCAGCATGATGTTCCTTGGATCGTTCCCAAATTCTGGGTCTTCGAAGTTCAACGCTTGCCACTCGCTCGCATCCTTAGGGTGACTCAGCATCTTGTCTTTTTTATCTATCTCCGGATCATTTGCGTCATCTTCTCGCTTCTTCTCCTCCCTATCCGCGTGCCAACGCAAGAGCTTTGCTACCTTAGGGTCCGCGAAATACCGCTGCAGACGAGGAGTGATCGGAAAGTACCACACCACTTTTCGAGGAGCTTTCTTCCTCTTCTTGTATCGAGTGACGCCGCACACCGGACATATGGTAGACTCCGCATGCTCGTCCCGATAAATGATGCAATTGTTCATGCACACATGGTATTTCACGTGTGGTAAATCCAGAGGACACACGATTTTCTTCGCCTCCTCCAAACTGGTCGGGAACTTGTTCCCCTTGGGAAGACGTTCGTGCCAGAATGACATGTTCTCGTCGAAGCATGTGTCGGTCATTTTGTGTTTTACCTTCATCTCCAGAGCCATGAGCGTTACTTTCAGGCAGGTATCCTCGGGCCTACATCCTTCATACAATGGAGTAACCGCGTCTAACTCAAGTTGATCCATCTTGGCTTTCTCTCGGGCGGCAGCTCTTGCGTTATCCGTCTGCTTGAGAAGCAGCTCTTGAATATGAGGTTCCTGCACCCAGCCCATCGATGGTCCAGCGTTGTCTGCTCCGCCGGCATCATCATCTTCATGATCATGCCCGTCGTCTGCTCCGGCATCTCCTCATCATCATGTCCTGCATCTTCTACATGATGACTGTGTATAGCATCACAGTCGTGATCATCTCCTGGGGATTCTTCGTCTTCTCGCCCGCCCAAGCCGCGGTGGTTGTCTTGCTGCCCTTCCTCATTTCTTGCCCGGCCCCCATGGACGACTTCGTAGTCATCTTCATCACCTTGCCACCGATAGCCATCCATGAAACCACGCAAGAGCAGGTGGTCCCGCACCTGCCCGGATTCCGGGTCCGCAATAAGGCTCTTCAGCTTGCATCTTTGACATGGACATCTTATCTCCGTCTCGTTCTTTTGAAGCATCTCGGCCTTCGCAGACCTCAAAAACCTATTCACGATGCCTTCGGTCATCATGCGGACCACGGTCGCCTGCGAGGTAGAGCAAAACGATATTTTAGAACAAAGAAAAAAATTTGGCATGACTTTCCCTAAAAATAGGACCAAAAAGAATGCTTAATGCCAAAATTCTCGCCGAAACGGAAATGAATCAACATTCCGGCAAAATATTGGCAACTATCGCATTTCAAATGCCAGTACACCTCCAAACACAAACACATATGCAACACCACAAACATATGCAACACCACGAACATACATAGATCTAGTTAGGCCATAAAAAGTGCATGTGCACATTGTTGTAGGGAGAACAACATAAATATAGCTTCCCCCATTACTTACCTATCAAAACAAGGTAATTTAACCACTTAAATTGAATGAATCTATGCTGGAAATGAGGTGAAAAAGAGGAGGCACCCGAGACAAGGAGGAGGTGGAGAGAATGAAGTGGGGAGAAAGTGAGTGTCGGTAGGAGAGGCTGTCCAAAATATCTTGTTGCTGCCCACTTACTAATGGCGCACCAACTCTAAATGCGCCATTAGTAATCCAGGTTACTAATGGCGCACCTTCTGGTGGTGCACCATTAGTAGTTTTGCAAAAAAGGGAATAAAAAATATAATAATAAAACAACATTAGTGGCGCACTTTCCGGCAGGTGCGCCATTACTAGTTACAACTAGTAATGGCGCACTGTGTCTGGATGCGCCATTAGTATGTTTGGACAGGCGCACTAGTTAAATTTTTTTTTGATACTAATGGCGCACCCTGGGCCAGGTGCGCCATTAGTAGTTTCAACTCTAATGGTGTATCAGAAGGTGGTGCGCCATTAGTATATACTAATGGCGCACCGCTTGTCTGGTGCGCCATTAGTGTCAATCCCATCTATAGCCCTTTTTCTAGTAGTGAGATGCTCAATATTCCATGAATTTTGCAATTGAATGCCATCTTCAGTGTCCAAACAGACTGCGGCAGGTGTGGTGACTCGTACTACCCGATAAGGGCCTTCCCTCTTTGGTGACAACTTGTTTGTACCCTTGGCGGACTGAATGCGCCTAAGGACAAGGTCACCTTACTCAAAACACCAGGCGTGAACCCTACGGCTATGATAGCGACGCAGGGCTTGCTCATAGCGTGCAACACGTGTAGCAGCCCGGAGACGGTTCTCCTTGAGTAGCACATCATTGTCACGCTGGTGCTGATCTTGTTCTACTTCATCGTAGGCAAGCACCCGAGGCGGCCCGTAAATGAGTTACATGGCGATAACTTCTTATGCCTCGTAGACTAGGGAGAAGGGAGTCTTCCTGGTAGCTCGGTTTGGTTTTGTTCTGAGGGACCAGAGAACTACCGGCAGCTCCTCGATCCACCGTCTTTCGTGCTTCTGCAGCGTATCAAAGGTTCTCATCTTGAGGCCCTGCAACACTTCAGCATTCGCCCTCTCAGCTTGTCCATTGCTCCGGGGGTGTGCCACAAAGGCAAATGAGATCTTGCATCCGAGGGAATGAACACATTGCATGAAGGCACGACTTGTGAACTGGGTGCCGTTGTCGGTAATGATCCTTGCCGGAACTCCAAAACGACACACCAGTTCTTTCAACAACTTGATAGCTGACTGAGCAATCACCTTTCTCATGGCAGTCACTTTCGACCACTTTGTAAACTTGTCGATAACAACGAACAAGAATACAAAGCCCCTGATTTCTCAGGGGAAGGGGCCGAGGATATGGAGCCCCCAGACCGAAAATGGCCATGATAGAGGGATTGTCTAAAGGGCCTGGGCAGGCAGTTGGATTTTCTTGGAATGGAACTGGTAGGCTTCACACTTGGTGACTATCTCGACCGCATCTTGGAGTGCTCTGGGCCAATAGAATCCTTGCCGGAATGCTTTCCCAATGAATTCCCTTGATTTAATGTGGGAGTCGCACATGCCTTTGTGTATCTCAGCCAGCAGTTCCTTCCCTTCTTCCCGGCAGACGCACTTCAATTTCACACCATTGGGCCTCATTCTATACAGAGTGTCATCGAAAAACTGATACATACTGGCCCTCCGGGCTACTCTTTCAGCTTCACCTTGGTCACCGGGAAGCTCTCCAGTTTGGAGGAAATGGACAATGTGCCTTGCCCAAGTTGGAGCCTGGGGCTCGACAATGAGGACTAGCGGCACCTCCTCTGCTGCAGGAGAACATGCCTCGTTCGCGGGGTCCATGGGCCTGGCTAGAGGGTGTGGTCTGGCAGGCTACGGGGAGTTGTTTCCGGCAGGGTCTCTGCCAGGAGCGGACGGCTCTATCGGGAGAGGCTTACCGGACTCCAACTTTCTCCTTTTCTGGGCCATTTTTGCTGGGGATATGGAGGGTTGAGTGATATGGAGAACAAAAGTCCCTGGATCCACAGGAAGCTTCTGCACAGGACACTTTGAAAGATGATTAGCTATGTTGTTTTCCGCACGGGGTACGTGCTCTGTTTGCAATCCGTCAAAGTGCTCCCCCAATCTCCTCACTTCCTCGACATATGCCTCCATCAATGGGCGTTGGTAATCCTTGTTGACTTGTCTCACCAGAAACTATGAATCTCCTCGAATGATCGGTTTCTTAATTCCCAATTCCACAGCAATCCTGAGCCCGGCAAGGAGCCCTTCATATTCTGTTGTATTGTTGGTTGGTTCTTGATACGTCTCCAATGTATCTATAATTTTTGATTGCTCCTTGCCATATTATCTACTGTTTTGGACAATATTGGGATTTATTATCCACTTTTATATTATTTTTGGGACTAAACTATTAACCGGAGGCCCATCCCAGAATTGTTGTTTTTTGCCTATTTTAGTGTTTCAAAGCAAAGGAATATCAAACGGAGTCGAAACGGAATGAAACCTTCTGGAGAAGTTATTTTTGGAAGGAAAGCAACCTGGTAGACTTGGAGTGCATGTCAGGAAAGAAACGAGGGAGCCACGAGGTAGCGGGGCGCGCCCACCCCCCTAAGGCGCACCCTCCACCCTCGTGGGCCCCTCGTGGCTCCCCTGGCGTATTTCTTCTGCCTATATATATCCATATACCCTAAAAACTTCGGGGAACATAATAGATCGGGAGTTCTGCCGCCGCAAGCCTCTGTAGCCACCAAAAACCTCTCGGGAGCCCGTTCCGGCACCCTTCCGGAGGGGGGAACCCTCACCGATGGCCATCTTCATCATCCCGACGCTAACCATGACGAGGAGGGAGTAGTTCACCCTCGGGGCTGAGGGTATGTACCAGTAGCAATATGTTTGATCTCTCTCTCTCTCTCTCTCTCGTGTTCTTGATTTGGCGCGATCTTGATGTATCACGAGCCTTGCTATTATAGTTGGATCTTATGTTTCTTCTCCCCCTCTACTCTCTTGTAATGGATTGAGTTTTCCCTTTGAAGTTATCTTATCAGATTGAGTCTTTAATCATTTGAGAACACTTGATGTATGTCTTGCCGTGCGTATCTGTGGTGACAATGGGATATCACGTGATTCACTTGATGTATGTTTTGGTGACCAACTTGCAGGTTTCGCCCATGAACTTATGCATAGGGGTTGGCACACGTTTTTGTCTTGATTCTCCGGTAGAAACTTTGGAGCACTCTTTGAGGTTCTATGTGTTGGTTGAATAGATGAATCTGAGATTGTGTGATGCATATCGTATAATCATACCCACGGATACTTGAGGTGACATTGGAGTATCTAGGTGACATTAGGGTTTTGGTTTATTTGTGTCTTAAGGTGTTATTCTAGTACAAAATCTAGGGCTGTTTGTGACACTTATAGGAATAGCCCAACAGATTGATTAGAAAGAATAACTTTGAGGTGGTTTCGTACCCTACCATAATATCTTTGTTTGTTCTCAGCTATTGGTGACTTTGGAGTGACTCTTTGTTGCATGTTGAGGGATAGTTATATGATCCAATTATGTTATTATTGTTGAGAGAACTTGCACTAGTGAAAGTGTGAACCCTAGGCCTTGTTTCCTAGCATTGCAGTACCATTTGTGATCACTTTTACCACTTCCTACCTTGCTGTTTTTATATTTTCAGATTACAAAAACTTTTATCTATCATCCATATACCACTTGTATCACCATCTCTTCACCGAACTAGTGCACCTATACAATTTACCATTGTATTGGGTGTGTTGGGGACACAAGAGACTCCTTGTTATTTGGTTGCAGGGTTGCTTGAGAGAGACCATCTTCATCCTACGCCTCCTACGGATTGATAAACCTTAGGTCATCCACTTGAGGGAAATTTTCTATTGTCCTACAAACCTCTGCACTTGGAGGCCCAACAACGTCTATAAGAAGAAGGTTGTGTAGTAGACATCAAGCTCTTTTCTGGCGCCGTTGCCGGGGAGGTGAGTTCTTGAAGGTATATCTTTAGATCTTGCAATCGAATCTTTTTGTTTCTTGTTTTAGCACTAGTTTAGTTCATAAAAGAAAATTACAAAAAATGGAATTGAGTTTACCTCATACACTTCATCTTTTTAATATCTTTCGTGAGTATGATGGAAAGGAAAATTGTGTCAACGTGTTAGAAGAAGAATGCATTAAAATGTTTGGCACTAAATCTTTGAATGATGAGCATGATTGCAATGTTGTTAGTATGAACTCCTTGAATATCCATGGTACTAATGACGATTGCACTAGTTATGATGAAAATGTCTCCTATAAACATGTCAATTTTTGTGGAGTGCATTGGGTTTGCAAGTACATACCAAATAGGGAAGATAGATATTGCAAGAGTCATAAGCACTTAGAAACTAAATTGTTGCAAGAAAGGCTAGATGTTTGTGCTGAAAATTTAAAATTTCTTGGCCGTACTTGTGGAATTTGCAATGAACAGGGTCATTTAGCTCTCCGATGCAAATTGTTTCATGATCTAATCGTGTCCAAAAATTGTGATGACTTGATTTCCCTTGCACATTATAATGAACTTAGCTTGCTTATGGGTTGCGAAGAAATGAAACATATAACTAGGCATCTTCTAGAATTTGTCCGTTATAAACTTCTTGGTTTTGATCTAGAAGAAATTTATATGTATTGTGTGGTGAATTGCATTGAAAATCCTTATGTTGCCAATTACATAAAGAAAAGAAAACAAATAGAAGATGAAGAGAATACTAATGAAAGGGAAGAGACTTCCCAATATCTTCCTATTATTTCTTATGATGAATCAGGTAACGAGGAGGAGCCTTCTATTCAACCAATCTCATCAATAAGGAACTCCAAAAAGAGGATTGAACCCATGCATGAGGTGAAGAAGAAGAAAATAAAAAGGAAGAGAGGTTAAAAGATATCTCTCCCAAATAATGTTGCTCCTATTATTGTTCCGCCTCATGAAAATGAATCAAAAATAATTGTGGAAGATGATGCACTTGATGATGATCTCGTTATGCCTATTGCTTGTTGTGATGATTATGATTGGGAAGATAATGATACTCCTTATTATCTTGAAAATCTTTTTGGCACTTGCTTGGAAGAATATGATAATTGCTATACCATTGGTGCTATCCATACTATTGATGATGAGAGTGATTATGCTTATGATATGAAAAGGCTCAAACTTGGGGATGCTATGTTTGATGAAGATGATGTTTTTGAGAATATATTTGCTGCAATTAATGTTTGTCCCAATCTTGGGGATTCTATGTTTAATGAAGATGATATTTTCAGCCTCCCAAGTTTTGATATGCAAAGTTGTTATGATGATAGCATGTCTTCTACCTATGATGATTATATTGATGAAAGTGGGTTTGGAAGAGTGTCAACTTTAGGAAGTAATAATCCCACTATTTTGGAGGATGTTGAATCTTATAATATTTATGAAAGTGGATTTGGAGAGTTCATGACTTTATTTTGTGATGTATCCACTATTTTGGAAGAGGTTTCAATCGATTATGATGAGAACAAAGTTGCTACTTATGATGATTATTGTGATAAAACTTATTCTATAAAGAGTAGTGATGATTATATTTATAAATCTTGTCATGATTATGAGTACCCTTTCTCTGAACATTACTCTTTTAATGTGGAAACAATTTATAGTATTCAAGTCTCTTATGATACTCCCACTATTCCGAATGAGAAGAATTTTGCTTATGTGGAGAGTAATAAAATTTCTATGCAAGTAGATCATGAAAGAATGCTTTAGGTGCTAGTTATATTGTTGAATTCATTCATGATGCTACTGAAAATTATTATGAGGGAGGAATGTATGCTTGTAGGAATTGCAATAACATCAAGTTTCCTCTCTATGTGCTTAACATCTTGAAGTTATGCTTGTTTTACCTTCCTATGCAAGTTGATTCTTGTTCCCATAAGTTTTTTGCTCACAAAATCCCTATTCATAGGAAGTGGGTTAGACTTAAATGTGCTAGTAATATTCTTCATGATGCTATCTTTATGTTTCAATTCTTATATTTTAGGTGAGCATCATTGAAATCATCATGCCTAGCTAGGGGCGTTAAACGTTAGCGCTTGTTGGGAGATGTTTCAATTCTTATCTTTTAGGTGAGCATCATTGAAATCATCATGCCTAGCTAGGGGCGTTAAACGTTAGCGCTTATTTTAGTTTCTTACTTTTTGGTTCTGTTTAGGAATAAATGATCCATATAGCTTCTGTTTAGATGTGGTTTTGTGTTTTAATTAGTGTTTGTGCCAAGTAGAACCTTTGGGAAGACTTGGGTGAAGTCTTTATGATCATGCTGTAAAAAACAGAAACTTTAGCGCTCACGAGATTAGCTAAAACTTTTTACTGGAGAGTGCTATTTATTTGATTCTTTTTGCAGATGATTACTAGACAAATTACTCAGGTCCAACAATTTAGTTTAGAATTTTTAGAGTTCCATAAGTATACGTTTGATACAGATTACTACAGATTGTTCGGTTTTTGATAGATTCTGTCTTCTATGTGTTATTTGCTTATTTTAATGAATCTATGGCTAGTAAAATAGTTTATAAACCATAGAGAAGTTGGAATACAGTAGGTTTAACACCAATATAAATAAATAATGAGTTCATTACAATACCTAAGTGGTGATTTATTTTCTTATACTAACGGAGCTTACAAGTTTTCTGTTAAGTTTTGTGTTGTGAAGTTTTCAAGTTTTGGGTAAAGATTCGATGGACTATGGAATAAGGAGTGGCAAGAGCCTAAGCTTGGGGATTCCCAAGGCACCCCTAGGTAATATTCAAGGATAACCAAGAGCCTAATCTTGGGGATGCCCCGGATGGCATCCCCTCTTTCATCTTCGTTCATCGGTAACTTTACTTGGAGCTATATTTTTATTCACCACATGATATGTGTTTTGCTTGGAGCGTCATTTTATTTTATTTAGCTTTGCTTGATGTTTGAATAAAGTACCAAGATCTGAAATCCTTAAATGTTAGAGAGTCTTCAAATAGTTACATATTTATTCAAATACTCATTGATCTTCACTTATATCTTTTGGAGTAGTTTGTTGTTTGCTCTAGTGCTTCACTTGTATCTTTTAGAGCACGGCAGTGGATTTATTTTGAAGAAATATATGAAATCTCATGCTTCACTTATATTATTTTGAGAGTCTTGAACAGCATGGTAATTTTCTTAATCCTAATATGCTAGGTATTCAAGACTAGTAAAAACTTTCTTATGAGTGTGTTGAATACTAAGAGAAGTTTGACGCTTGATGATTGTTTTGAGATATTTGTGAATTTGAGAAATACTTGTGTTGAAGTTTGCAAGTCCCGTAGCATGCATGTATGGTAAACGTTATGTAACAAATTTTAAACATGAGGTGTTCTTTGATTGTCCTCCTTATGAGTGGCAGTCGGGGACGAGCGATGGTCTTTTCCTACCAATCTATCCCCCTAGGAGCATGCGCGTAGTGCTTGGTTTTTGATGACTTGTAGATTTTTTGCAATAAGTATGTGAGTTCTTTATGACTAATGTTGAGTCCATGGATTATACGCACTCTCACCCTTCCATCATTGCTAGCCTCTTCGGTACCGTGCATTGCCCTTTCTCACATTGAGAGTTGGTGCAAACTTCGCCGGTGCATCCAAACCCCGTGATATGATACGCTCTTTCACACATAAACCTCCTTATATCTTCCTCAAAACAGCCAACATACCTACCTATTATGGCATTTCCATAGCCATTCCGAGATACATTGCCATGCAACTTTCCACCATTCCGTTTATCGTGACACATTCATCATTGTCATATTGCTTAGCATGATCATGTAGTTGACATAGTATTTGTGGCAAAGCCACCGTTCATAATTCTTTCATACATGTCACTCTTGGTTCATTGCATATCCCGGTACATCGCCGGAGGCATTCATATAGAGTCATCTTTTGTTCTAGTATCAAGTTGTAATCATTGAGTTGTAAATAAATAGAAGTGTGATGATCATCATTTTCTACAGCATTGTCCCAAGTGAGGAAAAAAAAAAGAGAAAGGCCAAAAAAAGAGAAAGGCCCAAATAAAAAAATAAAAAATAAATAAAAAGAGAGAAAAAGAGAGAAGGGACAATGCTACTATCCTTTTCACACTTGTGCTTCAAAGTAGCACCATAATCTTCATGATAGAGAGTCTCTTGTTTTGTCACTTTCATATACTAGTGGGAATTTTTCATTATAGAACTTGGCTTGTATATTCCAACAATGGGCCTCCTCAAGTGCCCTAGGTCTTCGTGAGCAAGCAAGTTGGATGCACACCCACTTAGTTTCTTTTGTTGAGCTTTCATACATTTATAGCTCTAGTGCATCCGTTGCATGGCAATCCCTACTCCTTGCATTAACATCAATAGATGGGCATCTCCATAGCCCATTGATTAGCCTCGTTGATGTGAGACTTTCTCCTTTTTTGTCTTCTCCACATAACCCCCATCATCATATTCTATTCCACCCATAGTGCTATGTCCATGGCTCGCGCTCATATATTGCGTGAAAGTTTATAGGTTTGAGATTACTAAAGTATGAAACAATTGCTTGGCTTGTCATCGGGGTTGTGCATGATGAGAGCATTCTTGTGTGATGAAAATGGAGCATGACTAAACTATATGATTTTGTAGGGATGAACTTTCTTTGGCCATGTTATTTTGAGAGGACACAATTGCTTAGTTAGTATGCTTGAAGTATTATTATTTTTATGTCAATATGAACTTTTATCTTGGATCTTTCGGATCTGAATATTCATACCACAATTAAGAAGAATTACATTGAAATTATGCCAAGTAGCACTCCGCATCAAAATTCTGTTTTTATCATTTACCTACTCGAGGACGAGCAGGAATTAAGCTTGGGGATGCTTGATACGTCTCCAACGTATCTACAATTTTTGATTGCTCCTTGCCATATTATCTACTATTTTGGACAATATTGGGCTTTATTATCCACTTTTATATTATTTTTGGTACTAACCTATTAACCGGAGGCCCATCCCAGAATTGCTATTTTTTGCCTATTTCAGTGTTTCGAAGAAAAGGAATATCAAACGGAGTCGAAACGGAATGAAACCTTCTGAAGAAGTTATTTTTGGAAGGAAAGCAACCTAGTAGACTTGGAGTGCACGTCAGGAAAGAAACAAGGGAGCCACGAGGTAGGGGGCGCGCCCACCCCCCTAGGGCGCGCCCTTGACCCTCGTGGCTCCCCTGGCGTATTTCTTCCACCTATATATATCCATATACCCTAAAAACTTCGGGGAACAGAATAGATCGGGAGTTCTGCCGCCGCAAGCCTCTGTAGCCACCAAAAACCTCTCAGGAGCCCGTTCCGGCACCCTACCGGAGGGGGGGGAACCCTCATCGGTGTCCATCTTCATCATACCAGCACTGTCCATGATGAGGAGGGAGTAGTTCACCTTCGGGGCTGAGGGTATGTACTAGTAGCTATTTGTTCGATCTCTCTCTCTCGTTTTATTGATTTGGCACGATCTTGATGTATCACGAGCTTTGCTATTATCGTTGGATCTTATGTTTCTTCTCCCCCTCTACTCTCTTGTAATGGATTGAGTTTTCCCTTTGAAGTTATCTTATCAGATTGAGTCTTTAATCATTTGAGAACACTTGATGTATGTCTTGTCGTGCGTATCTGTGGTGACAATGGGATATCACGTGATTCACTTGATGTATGTTTTGGTGACCAACTTGCGGGTTCCTCCCATGAACTTATGCGTAGGGGTTGGCACATGTTTTCGTCTTGATTCTCCGGTAGAAATTTTGGAGCACTCTTTGAGGTTTTATGTGTTGGTTGAATAGATGAATCTGAGATTGTGTGATGCATATCGTATAATCATACCCACGAATATTTGAGGTGACATTGGAGTATATAGGTGGCATTAGGGTTTTGGTTGATTTGTGTCTTAAGGTGTTATTCTAGTTCGAACTCTAGGCCTGTTTGTGACACTTATAGGAATAGCCCAACGAATTGATTGGAAAGAATAACTTTGAGGTGGTTTCGTACCCTACCATAATATCTTTGTTTGTTCTCAGCTATTAGTGACTTTGGAGTGACTCTTTGTTGCATGTTGAGGGATAGTTATATGATCCAATTATGTTATTATTGTTGAGAGAATTTGCACTAGTGGAAGTATGAACCCTAGGCCTTGTTTCCTAGCATTGCAATACTGTTTGTGCTCACTTTGACCACTGGCTACCTTGCTGTTTTTATATTTTCAGATTACAAAAACCTTTATCTATCATCCATATACCACTTGTATCACCATCTATTCGCCGAACTAGTGCACCTATACAATTTACCATTGTATTGGGTGTGTTGGGGACACAAGAGACTCTCTGTTATTTGGTTGCAGGGTTGCTTGAGAGATACCATCTTCATCCTACGCCTCCTACGGATTGATAAACCTTAGGTCATCCACTTGAGGGAAATTTGCTACTGTCCTACAAACCCCTGCACTTGGAGGCCCAACAACGTCTACAAGAAGAAGGTTGTGTAGTAGACATCACTTCTTCCTGGGTAAAATGCATCTGGACGACATACTTCAAGTGCTCCCCTGAGGGGGCAATAAGAAGCATGCCAGCCCCTGCACCTTGTAGGGAAAAGGCACCATCAAAATACATAATCCATTATTGGCGTGATTCCTTGCGGGGGATAACTGTTTCCAGCACTTCCTCATCAGGGGTTGGCGTCCATTCTGCAATAAAATCTGCCAATGCCCTGCTCTGGATAGTTGATGTTCTCTCAAACTTCAAACCAAAATTGGATAATTCCAAAGCCTACTCTGCTATTCTACCGGTAGCCTCAGGGTTTCGGAGTATCCTTTGCACGGGAAGCGAGTGACAACCGTGATCTCATGGGCTTGGAAGTAGTGGCGCAGTTTCCTTGAAGCCATGATGAGGCCAAGGATCAACTTTTGCACGCTAGAGTACCTTGATCTAGCCGCCTGCAACAAGGAGATGACGAAGTACACTTGGCGCTACACCACTTTCCTCCTTGACACATCCTTGGGGTTGCTCTCACTACCATGCTCATTGCTGTCCTGACCCTCCTCTGACTCTGCCGGTCCTTGTTCACTCCCTGCTTCATCCACTTCCGCTGCGCTACCAAGGCTGCACTAACCACTTGTTGGTTGCCGCTAAGTATAGCAGTAATGGTTCATGTGGTTTGGGAGCGACCAGGGTAGGCACAGAGGACAAGTAGGTATTCAACTCTTATAAAGCTGCATCTGCTTATGGAGTCCACTTCATGGGCCCTGCCTTCTTCAAAATTTTAAAGAACGGCAGGGCGTGCTCGGCAGACTTGGAGATGAATCCGCTTAGCACGCAAACGCATCCTGTCAGATGCCTCACATCTTTGACTGTCCTTGGTGATTGGATCTACTCGATAGCTTTGATCTTGTCGGGGTTGGCTTTGATCCCGTGATGGGACATAAAGAACCCAAGAAGTTTGCCAGAGGCAACGCCAAACACACACTTCTTCGGGTTGAGCTTCAAGTTGATCTTGCACAGATTAGCAAATGTTTCCTCCAAGTCCTGAATAAGGGTGGCTCTATCCTTGATTTTGACCACAATATCATCCATATAAGCTTCAATGTTTCTGTGCAGCTACGGCTCAAAACCAATCTGGACTGCCCTTGCAAAAGTGGATCCGACACTCTTTAATCTGAATGGCATGCAGACAAAATAGTACGTACCACATGGAGTGATGAACGACGTCTTCTATTCGTCTTCCTTAGGCATGAAGATCTGATGATACCCAGAATACGCGTCCAGCAAGGAGAGCAAGTCACAACCTGAAGTGGAATCCACAATCTGATCAATACACGGTAAGGGAAACGGGTCCTTCGGGCAAGCTTCGTTGAGATATGTGAAATCTATGCAAAGCCTCCACTTCCCGTTAGCCTTCCAGACTACCACTGGATTTGCCAACCACATGGGGTGCAGCACTCCTCTGACCAAACTAGTTGCCTCAAGTTTCTTGATCTCTTCCGCAATGAACTGTTGCCTCTCCAAGGCCTGCTTCCGGACTTTCTGCTTGACAGGTCGGGCATGTGGGCATACAGCAAGGTGGTGCTTGATTACCTCCCTGGCAACACCGGGGATATCATATGGTTGCCAGGCAAACACATCGATATTCGCCCGCAGGAAGGCAATGAGTGTGCTTTCCTATTTTTCATCGAGGGTGGCGCTGATAGTGAAAGTACCATCAACACCAGCCAGCCTTGTCGGGACCTTTTTCACTTGGGGTGCAGCAACCTTGGATCTCTTGCTATTGGAACACTCTGGCACGTCGTCAACGGGTGTCGTGCACTCGGTGGGGGCACGCTTCCCAGACTCTTTGCCAGATTCCCTACAATCCTTCTTCTTTTCCTTGCTTTCCTTGGCGGGAACTACCACCACCACTGCCTCTGCTACAACTGCATCCCGGTACATGTTGTCTACACAGATGATAGCATCCTTCTCATCCGTTGGATGGCAATGATTCCCAGTGTCCCAAGCATCTTCAAGGTTTTGTAGGCATAGTGGGATGCCGCCATGAATTTAGCCAGGGCCGGGCGTCCAAGAATCCCATTGTACGGCAGGGGGAGATTGACCACATCGAATACAATCTTCTTAGTCCGGCAAGTTCAACTCTCCTCCAAACATCACCGGCAACGTGATCTTTCCCTTAGGATGGCTCACTACAAAAAAAGACACATCTATGACATTTTGGGCTGAACGAATTTTTTTCTGTCATGCTTATGAGACTTCTATGAAGATAATTGTGACAAAACCCGGTATCATCATAGATGTGGTGGGATCCTACTTCTATTACAAAAATCATGACAGAATATGGGCTTTTCGTCCTGGGTGGGCTGGAGACGCAACTGCATGATATTCTTTGGGTCATCCATGATGGAAAATATCGTGGTAGAAGTGAGGGCGAGGAAAATATCGGGAGAGTTCCCGGTTACGGTGGGTGGTCGGGGGCCGAGCGATGCGCGTTTCTCTCGTACGTACGCGCGTGTGTGCGAGGCGTTGCGCTCTAACTAAACCTGAGCGAGGCGTTGGCCTCTAACCGAACCCCAACGATTGCACTAGCTACATTACTGAACCCGAGCGATCGATCCCTTGCTGTTAACTGAACCCGAGTAATTCCTTCACTACTGCTGCTAACTGAAGCCGATCTAACCCTGCTGCCTCCTTCCCTTGATGAACAATGAGCATTGTTGGGGGGGTTTGGATGAACAGTTCCCGGTGGGGGGTTGGATGAACAGGACCCCGTGGTAGTAGAGGTCGTTGCCGCTGGATGAACAGGACCCCGATCGAGCCGGTTGGGGGTGGATGAACAGGACCCTGTGGAGGGCTGGATGAATAGGACCTCGTGGAGGGCTGGTTGAATAGTAGCCGGTGGAGGGCTGGATGTACAGTAGCCCGTGGAGGGGTGGTTGAACATGACCCCGTGGAGAGGGCTGGTTCAATAGTAGCCGGTGGAGGAGCGGTGGGGGCTGGATGAACAGGAGCCCGTGTATGAACAATCGCACATGGAGGCTTGAGGAGGTCGACGGTGGATGAATAGTAGCCCGTGGAGGCAGTCAATAGTGGAGATGAATAGTGTCCTATGGAGTCCCATTTTGCTGTACGCCACACCCCTCCCGATGAACAGGACCCCCATTTCGACCGTAGCGCTCCAACACAAGTCCATTTCCTCTGTTTTGCAGTATGCCACACCCCTCCCGATCAACATGACCTCGTTTCGACCGTAGGAGGTCCAAGAGAAGTCCGTTTCCTCCGTTTTGCGGTACGCCAGATCCCTCCCAACACTACAAAAAAATACACTTCCGTGATGATACATGTTTATCACATTAGGTCGCGTTTTTTGTCATGCATGTACATCCATGACAAATTTATGATAGAATCAAGATAGTCATACCTGTGCTGTCGTAGAAGTGTTCCATGACATTACCAAAATTATCATCACGGAAGTGTCCACTTCCATGACGATAAATCGCGCGTCACAGAAGTGCTTTCGTCAAGGGTGATCGACACGTGGCCTCCACCATAACGGAATGCCGTTAAGCTATCGGGTCGGGTTTTGGATCCGATAACCCGTTAACAGCCCCGACCAATGGGGTTTTTCCACATGTAAAATCATCATTGGCTGGAGGAGACACGTGTCAGGTCGGCGTTGGCACAGGTGTCACTCATCCAATGGGCGAGACGCGCCTATGATATGTTGACACGTGGACCGGCCCATCAAGTTTAAATGGGCCGGCCCAACTGAAGGCCCACAAGATTTTGCGGACCATAATGGGCCGGCCCAGCTAAAGGCCCATGAGATTTTGCGGACCATAATGGGCTGGCCCAGCTAAAGCCCACAAGATTTTGCGGGCCATAATGGGCCGACCCAGGTAAAGGCCCACAAGATTTTTGTGTGCCATAATGGGCCGGCCCAGGTAAAGGCCCAGAATATTCTTGCGGATCATAATGGGTCGGCCTAGCTAAAGGCCCACGAGATTTTGCCAACATTAATGGGCCGGCCCAGCTGTAGACCCACAAGATTTTGAGGACCCTAGTAGTCCGGCCGATTAACTGGCTGCCATGTTTTGGGCCAAATGTCGGCCCATATTTGATCCAGTCCATTAATGGCCTGCCACGCTCTGGGCCTAATAGTGGCCCATATGAGATCCGGCCCGTTAAAAGCCTACCACGTTCTGGGCCAAATTACGGCTCAGATCAGGTCCGGCCCTTTAATTATGGCCCATATCAGATTCGGCCCGTCAACTGGACACTATGCGTTTGGGCCCACTTGCTAAAGGCCCACTTAGTAATTCGGCATGATATTAGTTTTGGCCTGTTAAGGGCCCATTTAACATTTTGGCCCTATATTAATTTCGGCCTGTTAAAAGCCTGTCATATAGTTGGGCCTAACTACGGCCCGGTTTGCATCCGGCCTGCTCGCAGCCGATATCTGATTGGGCCAAACAAGGACCAAGACAATTTTGTCCTGTTAAAAGCCAATGATTTGATTCGCACAATCATGGGTCGGGGTTCATTTCGGGCTGCTGCCGGCCCGTGAGCTGTTCGGCACGTTTCAGGCCCAACCTACATCATGATTGCATGACGGCCCGATTATGTACCGTAATTTTACGGTTTGGCCGGTTTACTATGAAGACAGGATATATATACAGTAAAATAACTATAGCATCACGAATAAGAAAAAACCTAGACTATACAATAAAGAAATTACGGCATATTACATCCACTAGGCATCAAAGTTTGCCACTATGATAATAAAGCACAAGCAGACAACAGATTACATACACTGGGCATCAAAGATCGCCACCAGTGCAAATAAACACGCCGACAAAATAATATACAAAACCGACAACACTTCAATAGAGTTCAAGAAAGGTTAGCCCTGCTGGGGAGCTGCAGCGCAAGCAGCTGAGCAAGATGATGAGACTGCGCTTGTTCAACACTTATATCTTCCTCACTCTGAAAGATAAACAAGCAGACAGATGACAGGTTTTGCACATAAAAGTATCAGTGATGATAATTCATCACATTTCTTACTGACGAATAAAGTGACACAGTTTAAAATTGCATTAACACAATATGGCATTGTTTAGGTCAAGACATGGCAGGAAATGACATTGTGAAGGAGTTGGCAGCTTCACGACACCACTGGATTACAGATCAAGAACTCATAAGTATCAATGGTTAGTGTGCTGTCAATTTATACCATTTCAGATTGGCAAATAAAGAGACGGTTTAAATAATAGTAGAATGATATGACATTGTTCATACTTAAGACATTGCAGAATATGACATTGTGCTGTAGTGGGTAGGTTCCCCACACCACCGTATTACGGATGAAGAACAGAAGCATACATGCGGTGCAAAAGAAGATCACTTGCTCTGTATAGTTTAATTTACATGGTATGAAGAAGGAACTTGGTTGTATAACTGTAAACTTAAATTGAGAAAGGACAAACTTTTGTTTATGAACTACATAATAAACTTTAAACAAGCAATTTGATGCAAACACCAAAAATAAACAACTGTTGCACTCATGCCTAACCAAATATATACAAGAAAGTTTGAAGGCTTGAGATGGACAAACTTACATTATTGGTGAAGACAGGCTCTATAAAGGCCTTGTCCATGCTGATGGGGGGGGGGCAATTCAAGAAGTTTACCACAGAATCTTCTTCGAAAGCATTGCCTTTGTTCTACATTTTGTTAAGAGTAAATATAGATGTGATAATATACGAAAAAATGGAGAATATTTAAGATAAGATGAAGAGTGATGCTACATAACCAAGTAGCTATAAATGTAAGTGCAGTGATACAGGCAAAAGGTACAGCCAAGAGCAATGCACAACTAAACTTCTTCAGTACCAACCTTATGGTAAGCGTAAATATAGATCTGATGTGTAGAAAATGGAGGGCAAAGGAAAATAAGCTGCAGAGTGATGGTACATGAACAACTACCTGTCATTATAAGTACAGTGATAAAGGACATCATGTACTTACAAGAACAATGCAGAGCTAAAAAAACATTGGCATTGGATATATTCTACACTAATGTAACCATTCATACAAATAATTTGGAGTGAACAATTGATAAGCAAGCTACCATGCATACTGCTGTCACATAATGATACAGGACAACATGTACTAACAAGAGCAAAGCAGCGGGCATCATATTTGCGATATCCTGTTGTTCTTGTCAAACCAGAATTCTTCTTCGAGCAGATTCCTGCAAAAAAGATCCATAAGGCACATGCGGAAAGTAGAAGTTCAAATTGTCATGTGATTTCATAGACAGTACCTCATCCTGGGAACGAGACCAGTGCATAACAAGGTTTTTCCATTCAATGTCTTCTAAATTTAGCACAGGGGACTTCACCGGAAATTCGTTTATAGACTTGCCATCAAAGTGTGATTTCCTCAGGTAACACTGATACTGCAGCAATGCTTCCTCGAAAAGCACAAGGAAGCTTTGCTCGTCATGACTATCCAGATTGACCCTCGCCTAGTTACAACAATGTAATGTAAATCATTGATGTGTTCAATCAACAGAAAACAGGAAAATAATAACCATGAATAATAGCACTTACACGTAAGTTGGACACGAAGATGTGAAAATGATGTTTGTCTTCACAATAATATTCCCATGATGGGAATATATGCACATAGTCCCTAAAAACATTGAAAGCATTGTCTTTTAAACTGGGAATAAATGGAATGGGGTTCCAATCTGCAGGAATTGGCCGTCTCTGCAGTTGGGATAGGTCTTCGGCCGGTGGACTGGTTGTACTTTTTGCTGGAGTGGGATTTTTCTGTGGTACAGCTGGTGCTATGGCAAATGAAATCGGTATACCTTTTGCTGGAGTGCAGGTCCAATGTGGTGGGGCTAGTGGTGTAGCCAGTGAAGTATGGGTACAGTCTGCTGGAGTCGGTCCTACGTTTTGTGTCACTGGTTGTACAACCAATATAAGTGGGGTGTTGTCTGATTTCTCCAGCACCACCACGTTTTTCAAGGACTTTGCTGGTGCTCCTTCAGGTTCGGCAATCACCCTCTTCCTTTTTGATGTCTGGTGCACAAGAATAGCATTTGAGTGGAAAAACATGGTATGATGATAGATGGAATATGTATTGATAATGAATGGGCATGGCATCTCGACATATATGATGAGTAAACTAAGCAGATGCCGGTGCAACAAAGTAGAAGAAATGCAAGACAACATATGGAAGATACCCGCAATCAATAAAACATTGCCAAATTAGAACAGGCACCTTGATGGGTGAACAGGACAGGCCATCTGCCTTTGACTCCTCGAGGTTAGAATAGTCATTAGGATCATATTCTAAACAAGAATCAACAGGTGGGGAGCGTATGAGTTTCATTGCATCTAGAATGGCACTCAATGCCTTGGTGCCAATTTTGTAAGTCATTGCAGTGTTTAGCTTTAAGAGTCGACTATTGCTAGTGCGACACAAAGCAGCTACACAGATCATAGTGTAGATATAACGGGAAAACCTTAAGCATCAGAGTAAAATCAGCAAAGTGGAACTTGCTAGAATATATGTGCTAGTATTGCCGGTATGGCTAGAAAGGCTTCGGATACCAGCTCTCTTCAAGTGAAGGTGTGATACTGTTAATATCAGTGTAACTCTCAAAGGCGACACAGCTCCCCGCATTTCCTTGCTATTCTTATAGGATTTAAGTGGGCAGGCCACTACAAATCCTATTCCTATGTTTACAAGATCCTACGAATCAAAGAGGCTCAAAGTGTCCATCACAACCGACCGTATAGACCTCTACACTGCAAATGTCCCTGCTCATATTCAGTATAAGGAACATACTGTACTACTATCATACTCCCTCCGTTCCAAAATATAAGTCTTGGTAGAGATTTCCACTATGGATCACATACAGATGTATCCAGATACATTTTAGAGTGTAGATTCACTCATTTTGCTCCATATGTAGTCCATGGTGGAATCTATACAAAGACTTGTATTTAGGAACGAAGAGAGTACATATTAAAGAAGAACGGAAGAGGAACATGGTAAAGAAGAGCAAGCAGATTTTGGATAATAAAATGTTGGTTGCGCAGTGCCCACACATGATGAACTAGAGCACATTAAGAATGCAACTCACAGCTATCTCTCGACCATTTCAGGTGGTTGGATGAAGATCCTACGTCTCCAAACCCTTCTTCTTACTCGTCTCTGATTCTTCCCATACAGAACACTGCACGGGCCGCCGGCCGGACCACCGCCCCCCATCGCCTGTGTTCCTCCCCCCCCCCCCCCCCCCCCCCCCCCCCCCCCCCCGTAGAGTTTTCTTTGTTTGGCGAGGCCCCACAACCACCCGAGCCCCTTCGATCACACCGGCGAACTCCGGCGAGCTCTGAAAAATTGACTGACCCAATTTTGAAATTTAGTCTACTGTGATTTAACTAGTGTGGAATATAAAAGGGGAAAACCATAAGCATTGAGAGTATAGTGTTGAGCGTGCCATGGCGGATCTGAAGGTGCAAACCGGACAAAGGCAACTTTGCAACCAAGACAAGAAATCATAGTAAAGCAGTGGCGATCTATTTTCTTGCTGCGATAAATAAGTTGAGCAGATACGAAAGAGTACCGCCTCTGGTGCGGCGCCGTGTACGCATCTGCTAAGAATTTGACGGTGCTGTGGTAGCGATGGCTGTCGGCGGCGTGGAAGCAGATCTAGGAGGGTAGACGGTGGCGGCAGGGCGCGATGGACGAGACAGTCGTAGGAGCGGTGCCGGCAAGGTGGACAACAGCGGGGATGAAGTGAGAGGACGGGATGCAAGGATCCCGGTCCGCAGCCGTGGATGAGAGAGGTCGATCTCTTGTAATGGACGGCGGCGTCGGGGTATCAGCTCTGGCATGGTGGAGGAGGACGGCGGAGGATGGGGTGGCGGATGGCGGCGGACGGAGGAGGGTGGGGTGGAGAGGGTGTTTTGGCACCCACGGAGTACGAATGGGGAAAATGGAGGTAGAGAGGAAGGGGGGAACCATGTATTCATGGCGTGCTTGTCTCAAATGCGAGGAAATTTACAAACTTAGCCCTTGTTTCAAATTTCTACTACATCACAGCAACATTAGTCGGTTGGGGATAGGATGGTAATCTTGCATACACCGAATATTTGCCGACAAGAGTTTGTTTTTGGCGCCCACCGTGTATGAATATGAATCGGGGAGGTAGTCGATTTCGGCCGAGGACACACTGTGTTTTGGCGCCCACCGTGTAGGAATCCGGGTGAGAGGAGGTTATGTCACGTTTGGGTGAAATTACAAACCTACCCCTATCAAAACCTATAGAAATCCAGTAGATATGCTTTGCATGGCAGGGATAGGCAGTAGTGATTTCCATCTCACAGATTTTGGTTTCGGGTGGTTGCTGCGACTTTCCCCGCTTCGTTCAAATTTTGCAGAGTGCACGTTTACCGTGCCAACTCAATTCAAATCCCATTTGTATTCTATTTTTTCGGGCGGGATCCATTTTCAATTGGAATTGCATTCTATATACATCATTTTTTATATATACTTTCAAAAGCACAACACCATTTATACATAAATATGGTTTACAAATGGCATGATCTCAGATTCATAAGGTTGTATCCATCAATTTGGATTTTCAAATATTTGAAACCACTTTATGTTGAAATCCAATGTATGCATTCCTCGCTAACTGTCTCCAATTAATGTGTGTTTCATGCGGGTTTTTTTTACTTCTCAAACATGTATGATGTGTTTCACACACGCAACATATAGTGTAATCCCGTTTAGACATTAATTGCATATAAACCATGCATTGTTTGTAATTGAAGAATCTATGGATCACCAATATTGATAAACTATATAACATTACACATGTACCCAAATTCAAATGAATATGCATGTTTGATACACCAATTTGTGTTATGATATTATCGATGTCGTGATCTCCAGTTTAAATACTTGGATCCCCTTTAATCCAGATATTCGTCTCATATAGCTATCACTCATGCTTATATAGGACTATCTCTCTGGACCTATATGCGTTCATCGTCTCTCGGGTATCTCTCGTGCTACCTGTATGTCGACAATGATCTTTTATCTTCGTAACACACTGACGGTACTCTCTCCCTCGACCTTCATCACTCTATCTCTCTCTAAGTATATCTCGCTCCCTGCTATGTGTCTCTAACTATGATTCTCCACGTGGAATCTCTTTCTCTCACACAAACACAAAACTTTGTCTCCCAGGATCTCAGTTCTCTCTACTATTCCCATGTGTGCCACTCGCACACCCCTCATACAGAGATGTCTTTCGCTCCTTAGATATGAGAACCTACGACTCTTCCACTTCAATATCTCTTTCTCACACACAAACACAAACTCTGTCTCCCAGGGTCTCATATTTCTCCATTGTTCTCTTGTATTTCGCTCACACACACCCTCTCTCCCTAGAGATATCTTGCGTTCCCTCGTATGTCTCTCTAGCTATCACTCTTGTTGTGAAATATCTTTCTCTCTCGCAGACACAAAACTCCGTCTCTCTGGATCTTATTTCTCTCTGATATCTATTTGTATGTGACTCACATGCACCCTCTCTCTATCTCTCTCACACCCACACACATAACCCAGCCTTCTAATCCACTCGACTCCTATCTCTAACGCACACTAGCTAGCATCTTTATCTTTCTATTTATCTATTTCTCCATCAACATTCTTTCTTGCCCTCACTCTTGATTCCTATCACGCACACTACATATGTTTCTCTCTACATGCAGTCAAGTGCCCTCTCACACACATATATAACTTCACCCTTTGAACCACCCGACGGTCATCTCCAACACCCAAACTAGCGGATGTCCCTCCGGCTAGCATCTCCATCTCTGTATCTATCTGTAGTTTCTCCGTCAACATTTCTTTCTCGCACGGAGTCTTGCTTCCTATCACCCACACTATATATGTCTCTCCATACATATGCATTTATAGGTTGGTCTCTTTTGCACAATTGTTGCGCCTCACTCCCTCTACTCGCCATAGATGCATGCTCCAGCCCACGCCACTATCTCTTAAAGACAAAAACACATGCTCAATTGTCGGGCGTTCTTCCCTGCATTCTCACATGCATGCATATTGTCATACCGATCCGTCTCTCCCATGTCGTTGATCTTATGACTTATGTCTTCTTTCTTTTATCTCGATCATGCGCGCACGCGCACACACACATCCCACGTATACATGTATACCTCTCACACATGCACGTTCAAGGTCTCTATGTCTCCATATGTAGTTAATTACCCTCAATCCTAACGCCACATCGAATCGTTCTCCTCTTTTGTGCACATAACTTCCGCCTGGATGGGTAAAACACACACTTTCACACTTAACAATCTCCTTCTAGCTACCCCCCCCCCCCCCCCCCCCCCCCCCCCCCCCCCCCCCCCCCCCCCCCCCCCCCCCGCCTCTCACTCTTCCCCTATATCCCCCAAACCAATAAGACCATCCCTTTGTTTAATTCCCGCCTACATGCATCATCGATATATAGTAGTCTTCCTCGGTGTCTCTCGAACAAACACGTTCTCTCGATGTCGACTCCTCTCACGCGCACACACCTCCTCTTCCCTCTCTACGGGCATTTTCTCTCTCGCACCCCATCGTTGGTGGCCTCTGCCATACACATCACCTCTCTATGATGAAGCCATGCACACTTAAATTACATCCGCCACAGAGGAACCCACGACACACACACACAGACACACACACACGCGTGCGCGCGCACGCACACACACACACGCACGCATGCACCCCCCCACACACACACTAAGACTCCATCTCTCTCTCTCTCACACACACACAAACACACACACACACACGCACACACCCCCCACACACACTAAGACTCCATCTCTCTCTCTATCACACACACACAAACTAAGACTCCATCTCTCTCTCTCTCTCTGTCCTCTCTCTCCTCTCTCTCTCTCTCTCACACACACACTAAGACTCCATCACACACACATGCTCTAGGCGGAGCATTTGTTCCTACCACCCTTCATCCAATCTTACCCGTATGATAAACAATCACCTTTATTTACTTGCATAACATTGACAAATTCCACTTTACTTTAGTAGTCAGCAAACTTATCATTTGTACCCTTATAAAAAACGAGTTGGAGGTGATGGTGTGCCTACCATCTGGTAATACAGACCGTATGATCTATATCTGAGGATAGAAAGCAAACTATGATAATTTTACAAAAGATACCCGCACCTCTCTCCACATCATTATCTCCCGCAACCTCATTACTCAGCAATTAAAAAAGGAATAAGTCTCTGGAACAATCTAGCATGCATGGTGGCCGCTGCAGCCTGCCGGCGCCGTCCATCCCCATGCCACCGCCCATTCCGACCACCAGTCACCACCATGCTCCACTCCTCCTCGCCTTATCTCTCATCTTTCATTTTTTCGATGACATTCTCGAGATACCAGTTTTCCGATAAAATTCTCGAGATATCATTAGTTTTTACACATGGGATTACTCCTGCATGGGTCAATCACAACAGGTGTTTGTAAAAAAATGCATATTGATGTTCCGTGCAATGCACGAGAATCTTGCTTGTAATTATATAACGCAAATCACGAGCAGGAAGTGACATTTTTTTGACACAACCACGTTAACATGGCCACGTAAATCACTAGCTAAAGTTAATACCATTATACTTATATCCCAATGCAAAAGGTTGAGTACATGTCCGAAGAGTAGAGTCGCACACACGCACTCTGTCTCTCAGAATCTCTCTCACACACACCAGTTATGTGACGCCCACTTAAGCAGACACGTATGTTACAATTTGTGCACCTGCGGGTACACGTGATGCTGCACATTTATTTAAGCCGGAAGGCGAACCCAAACAGTAGCTGCATTCATTCCCCTCCCGCCGCCTCTTCTCTAGTCGCCGTCGCCCGGTAGCCATGGACCGGCCAAAGGTAACAGCATACGCCATACTCCCGCCGGAGCAGTGCTTTAATATGGAAATTTTAGTGGTCATGCATGCATCTTTTTGTGCTAGCACTCCTATATAAGGGTTGACCGGTCGCTTCCCGCAGACGTGCGCGGGCAGTGTAAGAGGAAGGAGAAGGGAAGCGGGCTGTGGAGTAATGTTTTTACCACAATTTCTTAGGAAATTGAGTGCAATAATTGAGTAGTTTTGCAAACTACCAGTACTTCACCGGAAATGGTTCAAAACCTATACTCCCTTGCCAGCGCGCGCTTCCTGCGTGAAACGGTCAGCATCGCCCTGGAGCGTCAATGCCGCATTAATGCCCGGCCAGAGCGGAGGCGACCTCTCACTGGCGCCAGCTTTGAAGTTGCGCGACAGCCGAGAGAGCGCCGCTTCCGAGGGCACGCGACTGCTCCGCATCGAGACTGGCCATAGGCCCTTTTTGGATCCATGGGTTAGAGTTAGTTTGAGCTAGTTGGGGCTCAAATAGCCCTAAAATATCCAAGCATGAGGGTTTAAATTGGAGCAAGTTGCACCGAACCCACCAAAAAAACTATCCCACCCAAGAGGTGCTAACTGGAGATAGTTCTCATTGGGACCACTGAAAAATCACTTTTCTCTCTCCATGAAGTGCATTTATTGTCAATCTAACCCTGTCACCCAAACACCTCTTTGGCTACAGTTAGTTCAGGGTTAGTCATGAGTTAGTCTAACCTCTAGCTAAGTTAGAGTATCAAACAAGAGCAGTATAGGACATGCAAGTTGCTCAAAGCATACAGGCAAATTCGTACGTGAAAGGATTTTTTTTCTTTTTGAAAACAGAACATGAAAGGAATTTTTTTTAGAATGCTCTTGGCATGTCGCTAACATGTGATAGTTAACCGACCTCAATAGATGGCAGAAACGCCAGCCCGCCGCACTTTGATAGAGACGAGGAGGGAGAAGCGATACAGGCTGCTGGATTACTAGAGATAGGTGTCGCACGGAAGCCAAGAAATATGGTGATAGCGTGGGTTAGCCATGTACTAGTATGATGTAACTACACTGGGCTGCCGTGTTTCGTACTCTTCCAGTCCACTGTGGAGATGATTGGTTAATTTTATATCACTGAATAATATTAAATATTATGAGTGCAGACGCTCCACCACGAGGTTCCTTGTTCCTTCTCGGTCGTCCGGAATCTATGTTCTTCCACTCTATTTTTTTACGTGAGCTTTGTTCATCCTTTTTCCAACACGCGAGACATCTAGCATCAAGGTGCACATGTTATGCAAGGATCGTTCCATCTATATGAAGAACACGTGGGACTGGAACTACGAGACAGACATGTACCCAGGAGTGGACATACGAACCTGAGTAATGTAGCGCAGTAAGTGAAGTAGAAAGGCACAAATGGTATGAACATGCGTGGCATATAGGGTGTGTTTGGTTGCGTTCTCGTCTCAGCATACTTGTTCCCTCTTCATGCATGCTCAACTCAACACCCGTCTTCATGCATGCTCTCTTCATGAATGCTTCTAGTGTATTTGTGCTAAAATAGTGTGGACTCATGCACCCTCCATACACTCTACCAAACACCCAAAAGTAGGTCGAGAAGGGAACTCTTGGGCGGCATTTGTCTCTTACTACGTACTACCACTAAATGTTGTACGTGCAATGCATGCTGATGTTATGGAGTACATGCCTAAGTACTCTACTACTACTATATTAGTTGGAGGCACATATTAACTTTTATATTTGTTTACGTGTATGCCCCGAGACCTTCCAACTAGACGTGTCTTTCTCTCCAGGTCGCACTTTGTATCGTTCATACCACTAAGTACTACTACGTGTGGTCTCCGACCCAGAAGTGGAAGAAGTGGAGATGCTCTACCATGCTGTTTTTTACGCTGGGCTCTACCACGCTGTTCATGTCCCACTCCTTTCGCTGACGTGTGGGACATCCAGCACGTGCCGTGTTTGGCACCCTTCGTCGTAAGAGTTGAAATGCTATCATTCATCAGAAATAAAAAATAATTATAAATAGGCAGTGATACTTTTTTTGTGAACCAATCAGTAGTGATACTATGCCACGCGGTTTCCTTGCTCCTCGATATCGGAAAGAATACTTCCGTTCGCCAACATGTGGGACGTCGACCATCCTGGTCCACTTGCCATGCACCCAGAACTCCAAGGGAGAGTCACCCAGGTCGTCGCGCCGCAGTAACAATGACTAATGAGCCGTCAAATCACAGGCCCACTTCCCACTTTGAAGTTGCTCGGACAAAGGAAGCATCATGACTTCGTTGAATTCCGCTTCTTGAAGAAAACTACTGTACCAGCAGTACTGCTAGCTACAGTAGTTACTCCAACAGAGGCCTCCTTTCGTTCATAGGATAGGAATATGAAAATCATAGAAAGTGAGATGACATGCATCTCAATTCCTATAGAGAAAGAGATGCCATTTGATGCTTAGGATAGGAATTTTTCCATTTAGTCTAGGCTAATCTACTGGTAATTTGCTCTAAAAACTACAGTAGTAACTAGTAGTATTGGTACATGCTCGTACTCAGACACAGACACACGCACTAACTACTAGTACTACTACTTCTCACATGCTAGCCAGACGCCGTCGTTCTCCTTCCCGGCTTTGTCAGCGACACCCCACCGTGATTGGATCTCCGCCGACCTCTCTGCAGCAGCGCGTCCGTCCTTTTCTTTCTTTCGGCGGCGGGCCTCTCTTTTCTTGAGTGCTTTCTGACTTTTCCGCTCCCTCTGTGCGGCTTTGGCCGCCTCTTGCTCTACCGCCCATTCGGCCTTGGCATCTTCAAATTCCTCCCACATAGTTGTGAGGTTGCGAGCGGCGATGAACTCGGCACGGCGGGATGCCATCGCTTCCCTACCATTTTGTGTGCGGTCGTGGGCGACGAGGAACTCGACGCGGCGGGATGCCATCGCTGCCTTACCGGTTAGTGTGCAGCGCGGTGGCATGAACGACGCTTGGTGAGAGCTCTGGGGTGGAGTGGCCGGACAACCGTATAGTGCATTGGTTCGTCAAGAGCTCAAGGACAAAAGACGAAGAAAATTTGGATTCCCCTTCAATCCTGGTCATTTATTACCGAGTAAAATGCATTGGCGGTCATTGAACTTGTCTTGATAGCTCACTTTGATCATTGTATATGAGATATGGTGATTATACGGTCTCTGGCTCAACGTATAGCTCCATATTTGGCTAGTTGACCAGTCAAACAGTCCACATGCGCCTCATCAGCTCGTGTTCTTTATCTATCTACGCGGGCCTACCTGTCAATGGAGAAAGAGATACTGTAAAAAGCAAAATTATGCGTATGTGGGGAATCAAACCACAGACTCGTCGCTGCAACGCACCCTCGTCAGCCAAATGAAAATGAAATACTTCGCGTCAGACACTCACGCTCATGCTATCAAAGCATGCTAATTAGGGTAGTTTTGTAAAGTATGAGATACATTCCTCCAATCACAAAATGCCTTGGTTCATGAGATTTGAGATTTGAGCCCTATAAACTGGAAGGGAGGGAGTACTGCACACAGTGTAGTCTAGTCACTTGTTGAAATCCCTAGAAAGGCAAATACTCCTTTCTGGTTTACAGGGCTATACTACTCCCTCCGTCTAGGTGTGTAAGTCATCTTACGAAAACCAAATAGTCGCAAAACACTTAGGCGCGGTGCATTAACTTCTACCTTGTTTCTTGTTTCTTGACATATCAACCAATAAGAGATGAGAGGTGTGCATTCTTTTAATGACTTGCAATGGCTACATTCCATGCAATGCTATTAATTAGCAAATAAACATTTGTGACCCCAGGAGGAAACGGTGCTAAGCGCGTGGACCTATGCAGAATGAGTATCAACCAATGGATAATGGAGTTTAATTGTTAAATAATAGCAATTTTGTCTCATGCAAGAGCCTGGCTAGTACTCCTAGGAACCGCACCACGCGAGCATTCGCAACTGCCACTTCGCCTCTTCGAGAAGACAAACAATGATGTTACTCCTACTTCTACAGTATCGAATCCACTGCTGCATGTCCGTCCACCTCGTGTGGGAGGGATAGCATGTAGCGAAAGCTTCTACTTACTGCTCCTGCCTTTGCGTCTATGACAGGTGGGCCCAACAGGTGGTTGGCCCTCCTGTCATGCGGCCAAAGGCAGGTGCAGTTAAGGCACTGGAGCTCAGTCCGCGAGGGAGAGGGCGTTGTAGTAATCAAATTTCTCGGTCTTGTACGAGTTGACACGACACATCAAAGCACTGCACTCGATATAAGTCTTATTACACATTTCAAATGGGCTACTTCGTATGTAGGAGTAGACATATTCTGCTTCGTACGTAGTCACTTGTTGCAATCTCTAAAAAGACTTATATTTGGAAACGGAGGGAGTACAACGCATGCATGCATGCCGTGACTTTACTTTTGATACTTGCATGTGTTGATTTGATGCACCTTGCCAAATTTCGACTATAAATTTAACTAACCAAATTTTCATGCATGTCACAAAAAATTACGGGGCTGTTTGGATTGTGACTATGTTTGTCTTATGTTGCCACATTATTTTTCCCACACTTGCCACACTTGCCTAACCTGAGTTGCTCAAATTGTTAGACACACATTGGCTTTCCTAAGGGAATCTTGCCACAATTTTTGTGTCTATGACATGTGGGGTTCACTGCTAATAAGAAAATTCTTGTCTTAGGTGTGGCTAATAAAAAAGACTTATATTTAGGAACGGAGGGAGTAGAAAATATAAATAATAATGCATGTTGGGGCAACCCACGTTTCTGCTAATTTTAGCTGTGGGCTTGTTCACAATTTTTACGAGGGGGTGGTTGTTCATTTAATGGAGGGACTTGTAGTACCAGACTTGAACGATACAAAGTGCGACCTTGCACACCGTAACACCACTTGGAACAAGCGGGTAGCTATCTCAAAAAACAATCAACAACTAAAAAAACCGTGACCTGGCATGTAGTAGTACACAATTTTAAACGATTGTTTTGATGGAGTGAAAAAGGAAAACTACCCCACTACATATATATAGGCCGGAGCCTCCGCGCTTGCTTGCTAGGGTTGCTTTATTCACACACTCTCATCCTCTCTAGATCTAAACAAGATAGGGGTAGTAACACTGTCTTTCTCCCTTCAAAAAATACTGGCTTTCTATCCTCACCGCTGGTTACAGATCCGGACGTATCCCCCTCCGCCGGTGAAGGGGAGTAGGGGCATCGTTTAGGCCGTCATCGACAGCGAGGGAGGCGACCCACTACTGGCCGCACCGTTATCTCTGGCCGAGCGCCGGCGCGGGAGGTCCTCCGATCCCTTTGTCGTTTCCTGTGGGCGGATCCGGCCTCCCGCAGCCCACCTATCCACATCCTCATGACCTTCAGGTATATCTTCGTTCGAAACCGCCTTAGCTCTACTTCCCCAGCTAGCTACGTTGCTGCATGTGCATCATTTTCTAGCTCTCAGCCCCTCTCGATCTGATGGTCCAACGTCACATTTTTTCTATTGTTAGAGGTAAAGCTACTTCATGGAGTCGAATCTTGTACTCCCTCCGTCCGAAAATACTTGTCATTGAAATGGATGTATCTAGATGTATTTTAGTTCTACACACATCCATTTTGATGACAAGTAATTCCGGACGGAGGGAGTACTTGGTTCAAACAAGAAATAAAGTGGGCGTGGGGGAATTTAGTATGTACATCGGACTTGGTACAAATAGGAAGGAAAGGGGTGAAAGTAGTACAGACTGGTCATCCAACCGGTCTCTTGGTCGAAAAGGGAAATATAGGGGTAACGCTGTACACAGTGGTATGACCAGGACTAGATTTGCTATCCACACATAGGAGTAGGTGGCTAGAGTGAACAAAAATGGGACCAACCCAGATGTGTTTCTTGGATGTTTGTTTCTCGGGGCAACAAACTATGAATCACCACTTTATGCCCCTGTTTACGTACATGGTGCTGGACCGCTGGTGCACCCACTGTCCCATGCCCTTATACCAAATATTTAGGCTTCGTTCGGAATAAAGGGGCAGAAAACATAGGTCTTGATGAAAATAGAGGAATAGGAAAGGAATGTAGGTATAAAACTATGGAACAGTGAACCGGAGGAAACTCTCAAGAGAATGTGTTTGGATGGACTACGAAATGTACAGATTTGTTTTTTTAGAGTAGCATGCTTGGCAGCATGAGATGCTATTTTTTATTCAGCTGCACAGTGACTACTCTTGTCCTCACCTCACATACCACACATAGGTTGATTTTTTTATTCTGGCAATACAGCACAGCAACCTGTCTAACGCATGGCAGCGAGCGCCTGCCTCGGGCTTCCGCCCAAAAAATGAGCAGCGCGTGGATGTTTCTAATCCTATGGAATCAGTACTATCGGACCAGCTTTCCTATGAAACACTATTCACCTTTCCCGTGTTCCGAACGGTTGGAAGGGAAAGAATACCGTAGGAATTGTGTTCCTACGAAAATCCTGCACCAAACCTGTGAACCGAATGCAGCCTTAGATGTTCTTAATCTAATGTCCCTAGTAAAAATGAAGCCATGCCACTGTTATAAGCCATGACAAGTTTAGCCAAATGTTTTTGCCTATAATTGTTTGAGACTCTGGCTGTTTCCTCTGTGCCTTTTTGTGCAAACAGGGATATCCAATTCACCTGGTTGCTGTTGCAACCTTTTGGTGCACTGCACAAAACTCTTCTTAAAAGAAGTGACTTTTGTGCTATTTAACTGGAATGTCAGAATGGAACAGTTGGTTCATTTTGGTGGAACTACACAAAGGGAGATCTGTGTTCCAATCCTCATCATCCATATTGGCGCCATAACCTTCCTTTAGGTAAGAATGATATTTAATGCATGTGTTCATCTCTATTTTCCGTCTGCCATGAGAAAATAATGTTGTTTTTTTCTAGTACACTTGTACTCCCTCAGGCAACGACTACCTTACATGTGAGACGATCCTCCAAGGAGCCCTTCCACTTCTACTGTCTCACTTAATTAATTAGGAGTACTTAAGTACCACTAATTTATTACTGCCTAATTTTCCTGTTGGAGTTAAACAAATCTTTAGTAGGACCCTATGCTGAATCATGTACGTGTGTATGTTTGTCTATGGATGTGAATCATGTGGTGGAGCAAGGAGGGAATATTATTAGTGCCATGATATAATAGTGCTATTGTTTTGCAGGTCAATTTATTGCCATTGTTTCAATGAGGCAATGTTTTGCGTATTGTCCATCATGAATTTGATGCTACTGTTTGAGTAATATGCTAATGTCTTCCTATCCTTTCTCACTAAGCTAATGAAGGTTTAACCTTGTTCCTACTTATGCAAACATGGATCATGTTGTGCCAATCATACATTTTAGTGGAACTACACAAGACAATACAATGAACTGTATCCCAGTCAGTGCTTTAACTCTGCTGGAAGTTCTTGGTAATCTTTCGATATAATCTCAGCACTGGTAAACAAGAGTGATTTCAACCATACATTTGAAGTGCACAAAAATATATACTATTGTGTGATTCCAGTGAGTGCTTTATCATCTCTTATGGGACTACATGAATAAGCTTATTTCTCAGGTTGGTACGGGCCTAAGGCATTCATCCAATTAGTTTGCTATCACCTCTATTTGTATCGTGCTACTGTCATGAGAAACTCCTTTATCTTTGCACGTTAAAGTTTTGCAACATATGATAAATGGCAATGCTTTGAGTGTTGAGTTGAGCTAATTGGCACTGATTAAATAAACTAATACCTCTCTTTAAGCAAGACTACTATGTTGCTAACTTTACCCATTAAGACAATGAGGGTGCTTCTATTTGTTAGTGTATGTTTCATCAACTAGTCCCACTATTATAGTAATATCACTCTCTCAATATATGTGCCAACAGGGATGCTCAATTTTGGTGGAACTGCACAAAAACTTTGGGTGCTTCATTGCCTCGACAGCTTCCATCCTTTCCTGTCAGTCGCTAATCTCCGCTTGCTTTCTTCCTTTGCTGTCAGTCGCTTGGCTTATCTCGGCTTCCAGTCAAAGGAAATAGTAATTGATATGCTACCTCACACAGGTTGGTACTGGTCTTTATCCTGATTATTGTGCCTGTCATATGTATTGGTAATTTGGTATTGTGCTACTGTTTGCCTATTTCATAAACGAGTAATTTGGAGCCTGAACTCGCAGGCAAATCATTACATCGGGTGATTTCAGTAGAACTGCACAAAATGATTAGATGGACAGGTACTTATGCTGCTGCTATGTACTCCAAAGTTCACTCAGACAAGGATCAATGTTGACAAGAAGTGCCTATATTCATTCGAGTATCAACCGGCGTCAACCAATTGTTAAACTCCAAGTATTAGGAGAGTGAACGCCAAAAATATTGCTTGGTGCATAGCCCACAAAAACGCAGTCCAGTCTTTGGTCCCAACTTGTGCTTTTTGGTTATCGGCACATATGGTAGCGAACTATATGGCATGGAGTCTAAATATTCCAGACAAGTTGGTTGACGCATATATTCATCTGGCACTTAATCAGTCTGCACGCCAAGGATGCTCCATTTCAGTTGAACTACACAAAAAATTTGGGTGGTTCATTTTCTCAACCGCCTCCTTTCTCGTCTACAATGTAGAATTTTTGCGAGATACAGGACCAAGATGAGCCAGTAAACTAGTTGGATGAAAGTAGTGGCCAAGTTGCTCAAACCTCCCTCGGCACGAGGCCACTATTTGAGGATAAACCTACAAGCAAAGTTCAGATTGTCGGTGCTACCTCTTATGTACTCAAAAGTTTACTCGTACAAGAACTAATTTTAGCAAGAAGTACCTCCGATTGAACACCATTTACCAGTCTGTACCCTAGGTAATTAAAGTTCGTCCATGGATCATATTGGCTATGATCTCAATCATTTGGATGCATAAACATACTGAACATGTGTATATGTGAATCTTTTTGTGAATTATGTATGAATATTGTCGTGTGATCTATCAATCATTTGGATGCGTAGATATGCTGAGCTTGTGTATATATGAATCTTTTGAGTTGTTGATAGTGAATGTTGGCTGTGAATATGAACGTGTCCTGTGAACCTGAGTTTGATATGAATGTTTACCTTTTCTGTTGTATTTGTGTGTGAACTTGTTTGTATGCCTACTATGGGGTATAAAACGCAGGTCTCTTATAAAATTAATTTTGTGTCCAATTTATGTTTTCCCCTTCTAACCACATTATATATATTTATATTATCACTATTATCGTATATTTTATAGAGACTTATATATACATTATAAAAACATCCCACATGTTATTAACTTATAAAAGTAAATGTTTAACGGAAGTTGGCAAGGAAAATCCGGGTTGTTTTTGACTCACAGGCAAGGAAAATCCTGGTGATTGCGTACAAAAGCTTGCGAAGATTTTAAGGACCAATTTAATAATAACGCGCTCATTTTTATTTTGAGCAATAACTCGCTAATTTCTTAATTATATATATAATGTGCCTCTCCGGTTTATTCTTTGATATTAATTGCTCCTTCTAACATAACATTATATATATAATGAGCCCACCTAATACGTGTATTTCAAGGAAGTGCAAATGGGATGGGATTTCTTAGAAAATATAAATGGGCCTGATTGACGCGAAATTATTTGTTCACCCAGCCCAGCAAATGGACTGTACATTCTAGAAAACATGGGTTAAATATATGCCACATTTTTGCAGTCTGACATGTGGGCCAATAGGTCGGAGCCTACGCAGGGCGTTGTCAACTTGGTCAAAAATGATTGTGTCATCCACGGCCATTGAATTTATATCCAACGAACGGCATGCACCTTCAATCTCTCGTCTTCTTCGTCCAGCGTCGCCAGGACCGCCTGGTCCGGCCTTCGGCGGCTAGCGGCTCTGCTTAGCACGCATCGTCGCGAAGCGCTGCCCCACCGCCGGCCAGGCTATCCCTCCACCCCTTGACACCTCCTGTTATTCTCCACAGACTATAGCACCATGCCGCAACAGAACCAATTATAACCCTTCTCCTCCTCTCAATCTGCGACTCCACTGTCGCGTTTTCCCATCTCCGGGTCGTTCCCATCCGGGGCCTCTCCGTCGTCCAACGCCTCGCTGCGTTCAGTGCGACGTGGTCAACAAACGAGAGTCATCGGAAGAGGACTGTACGTGGAGAGCCTGACGGCTGGGACCCACGTGGTCCATAGTCACACGCAAGGAAAGTTCCTCCTTATTAAGCTGAAAAAAAATGTTTCCTCCACCTGACAGCTAGGACCCACCGGCTGTATCTTCGCACGGCAGGAAGTGCCTCCATGTTTTGCGAAAAAAATTATTCATCCTGTTGACAGCTGGGACCCGTCAGATTTGGTGACTGACTTGTGGGCGTACTAAGCGGACGTGTACGCACGGCTTTGTCAACTTAATCAACAAATGATTCTAGCAGCTGGACCGTTGGATGTTAATCCAACAGCCTTGCTCCTTCTTCAACCTCTGTTCTTGCTCCTGTCTCCCATGGGCGGCACCGCGGCTGTGCTGCCGCGCACCCGAACCAGTGAAGTTTCCCACTCCTCTCCATCTGCGACTCCACTGCCCCGTCTTCCCCATCTCTGGGTCGTTCCATTCTGGGTGCACTTGGCACAGTGTGGTCAACGTGGTCAACAACTGAGAGTCATCGGAAGATGACTGTACGTGAGAGGCTGACAGTGGGGACGCACCACGCCCATGGACGCACGCATGCAACGGAACGCGTCAAGGTCAACGTGGTCAAGGAACGACTTCCATCGGAAGTATACTGTACGTGGAGAGTCTCAGCTGGGTCCATGGCCGCAGAAAGCAAGTGCCTCCTTATTACGCAGAAAATAATGATTCCTCCAACTGACAGCAGGGACCCACTGGACGGGCCACCGTATTTTGCGAAAAAAAGTTTGCCCCCTGACTACTGGGACCCACCTGACGGGCCATCGTATTTCACGAAAAAACGTTCCCCCCGCTGTCAGCTAGGACCCACCGGAAGTGCCTCCTTATTACGCACAAAAAAATGAATACTCCCCTGGCTAGCTGGGACCCACCTTGGTGGGAGGCTGACTTGTGGGCCAACTAAGTTGACGGGGACGAAGGGCTTTGTCAACTTAGTCAATATGAACGATTCTAGCTCCAGTGACCGTACGATGTCCATCCAACGGCCGTAGTGCTTCTTCAACCTCAGGTTTTCTTGCTCCAGCCGCCCAAAGCAGCACTAGTCGTGCCGCATGCTCCTGCCCCCCGTGGCCGGCTGTGCTGCCGCGGAGGCCTCACCGCCCCCTACTATTCCCACCAATGGCCAGGCCCTGCGGCGACAGCAGCCTCACACCATAGCCGAACCAGTGAACCCTCGTACTCCTCTCCGCGCGGGCTTCCACTGCCGCGTCTTCCCCGGCTCTGCGTCGTCCCCTTCCTATGCCTCGCCGTCGTGCTCTCCGCGCGGCGTGGTCAACGTGGTCAAGGAACGACTTCCATCGGATGAGTATTGTACGTGGAGAGGCTGACAGCTGGGTCCACGGCCACAACCCAGTTTTTTTTGTGATTTGCCAAGTAAGTCACTTTGTCAGGCCTGTTGGGCTGCAAATCTTTCAAGAAAAGGAAAGCTTTCATTCGGCTGGCCGAGAAAATGGCCCATCAATAATGAGAAATGGGCTGTACATTTTAAAACACATCAAACCGACAATTTGTTTCAAATATCTTATTTTCATTTCGAGATTTTAAATTACATTAATTTTTATGCGTGGAGAATTTGTTGGATTTTATATTGATATACATTTATTTTTAAAATCAGTTTGAATGTGAGTCGAAATTTTGGGATTAAAAACAGTTCGGACCGCATCGAAATATGCAAAATTTCGTATAATTTTTAACCATGGCCACAATATGGGCTGTAATGCTAACAAAAAGAATGAATACTCCCCCTGTTAGCTGGGACCCAGTATAGTGGCAGGCAGACTTGTGGGCCTAATAAGTTGACGGGGACGGAGGGTTTTGTCAACTTAGTCAATATGCACGATTCTAGCTCCAGTGACCGTACGATGTCCATCCAATGGCCGTAGTGCTTCTTCAACCTTTGGTCTTCTTGCTCCAGCCGCCCGAACTAGCATCGGTCGTGCCTCGTGCTCCTGCCTCCCGTGGCCGGCTGCGATGCGGCAGAGGCCTCACCGCCCCCTACTACTCCCACCGCTGGCCAGGCTATCCCTCTACTCACCCACACCCCCTGTTATTCTGCGGCGACGGCAGCCTCACACCGCAGGGAACCAGTGAACCCTCGTACTCCTCTACGCGTGGGCATCCATTGCCGCGTCTTCCCCGGCTCCACGTCGTCCCCTTCCTAGGCCTCGCCATCGTCCACCGCCCTGGTGCTCTCGGCGCGGCGTGGTCAACGTGGTCAAGGAACGGCTTCCATCAGACATGGACTGTACCTGGAGAGGCTGACAGCTGGGTCCACGACCGCAGCAAGGAAGTGCCCCCTTATTACGTGCAAAATAATTATTCCTCCACCTAACAGCGGGGACCCATTGGACAGGCCATCGTATTTCACAAAAAAAAATGTTTGCCCCTGACTGTTGGGACCCACCAGCTACATCTTTGCACACAAGGAAGTGCCCCCCGGCAAAAGAAATGATTCGCCCCCCTGACTGTTAGGACCCACTAGCTACATGTTCGTAGGCAAGGAAGTGCCTGACAGTCGGGACCCACCTGGTCGAAGCGTACGTAGCGTTGTCATTCTGGTCACGAACGTGTACGTACATATATACTGGTGGATGTAGAGGCGCGCAAGTGTCGTAGTAGAGGCGCGTATGTGTCGTAGTTGAGGTGCGCACGTAGCATGTACACGTACATACAGTGGCCAGGGTGCAAGAAAGAAAATACGGCCACGTATGTGTACATACGGGCGGGGTCTCGAACGCCTACTAGCGCATACGTACGGCCAGGGCTCGTGTACATGGCTGGGTCGGAACGGAGAAACAGTGTCGTCGTCGTGTTCATGGGTAGGCAACGGAATGCGTCGTGTTCATGGGGAGGCAACGGAATGCGTCCTGTTCATCGGGAGGCAACGAAACACATGGGAGCCAACCGGCTGGGTCGGAACGGAATGTGTGGTCGTGTTCATCGGGAGGGCTTGGACGGAACAGGCGATGGAAACGAGGCCTGGCGTATCGCACAATGGAGGAAACGGACCTCCTACGTTCGGAACGGGGTCCTGTTGATCGGCAGGGGTGTGGCGTACTGCAAAAAGGAGGAAACGAACCTCCTATGGACGAAACGGGGGTCCTGTTGATCGGGAGGCGTGTGGCTTACCACAAAACGGACGAAATGGACCTCCTATGGTCGAAATGGGGGTCCTGTTGATCGGGAGGGGTGTGGCGTACCACAAAACGGATGAAAAGGACCTCCTACGGTCGAAACGTGTGTCCTGTTCATCGGGAGGGGTGTGGCGTACTGCAAAACAAGACTCCACGGGATACTATTCATCTCCACCGTCGACCTCCTCCAGGCTCCACGGGCTACCGTCAAACTCCTCCAGCCTCCACGGGCTACCGTCGACCTCCTCCAGCCTCCTTGGGCTCCTGTTCATCCAGCCTCCACCGCGCGTTACTCCACCGGCTACTGTTCACCACCCCTCCACGGGCACCCCTCCACCGTCTACTATTCATCCAACCCTCCACACCATGGGGTCCTGTTCAACCACCCCTCCACGGGCACCCCTCCACCGTCTACTGTTCATCCAGCCCTCCACCACACCACGGGGTCCTGTTCATCCAGAGGCAACGCCACCGCTCACTATTCATCCACCCCCCCGCAACGCTCACTGTTCATCCCAGAGGTAGCATCAATCGGCTTCAGTTAGCAGTAGTAGCGAAGGAATCACTCGATTGGGTTCAGTTAACAGCCATCGATCGATCGCTCGGGTTCAGTAACGCATAGCCTGAAGTTAGAGCCCAACGCCTCACTCGGGTTCAGTTAGAGCCAACGCCTCGCACACACGCGCACACGTGTATGAGAGAAATGCGCATCGCTCGGCCCCCGACCTCCCACCGTAACCGGGAACTCCCCGAAATTTTCCTCGCCCTCTCTTCTACCACGGTTTTTTCCATCATGGACGGCCCAAAGAATGTCATGCAGCTGCGTCTCCGGCCCGCCCAGGACGAAAAGCCCATTTTCTGTCATGATTTTTTGTCATAGAAGTAGGAGCCCACCACATCTATGATGATACCGGGTTTTGTCACAATTATCGTCATAGAAGTGTCATATGTATGATAGAAAAAAAATTCGTTCGGCCCAAAATGTCACGGATGTGTCTTTTTTTGTAGTGCAATGAATAGGATCCCGTTTCGACCGTGGCCATTTGAACATAAGGCGTTGTTGGGCCTCCAAGTGCAGAAGTTTGTAGGACAGTAGCAAATTTCCCTCAAGTGGATGACCTAAGGTTTATCAATCCGTAGGAGGCGTAGGATGAAGATGGTCTCTCTCAAGCAACCCTGCAACCAAATAACAAAGAGTCTCTTGTGTCCCCAACACACCCAATACAATGCTAAATTGTATAGGTGCACTAGTTCGGTGAAGAGATGGTGATACAAGTGGTATATGGATGGTAGATAAAGGTATTTGTAATCTGAAATTACAAAAACAGCAAGGTAACTAATGATAAAAGTGAGCGTAAATGGTATTGCAATGCGTTGAAACAAGGCCTAGGGTTCATACTTTCACTAGTGAAAGTCCTCTCAACAATAATAACATAATTGGATCACATAACTTTCCCTCAACATGCAACAAAGAGTCGCTCCAAAGTCACTAATAGCGGAGAACGAACGAAGAGATTATGGTAGGGTACGAAACCACCTCAAAGTTATTCTTTCCAATCAATCCGTTGGGCTATTCCTATAAGTGTCACAAACAGCCCTAGAGTTCGTACTAGAATAACACCTTAAGACACAAATCAACCAAAACCCTAATGTCACCTAGATACTCCAATGTCACCTCAAGTATCCGTGGGTATGATTATACGATATGCGTCACACAATCTCAGATTCATCTATTCAACCAACACAAAGGACCTCAAAGAGTGCCCCAAAGTTCCTACCGGAGAATCACGATGAAAACGTGTGCCAACCCCTATGCATAGGTTCATGGGCGGAACCCGCAAGTTGATCACCAAAACATACATCAAGTGAATCACGTGGTATCCCATTGTCACCACAGATACGCACGGCAAGACATGCATCAAGTGTTCTCAAATCTTTAAAGACTCAATCCGATAAGATAACTTCAAAGGGGAAACTCAATTCATTACAAGAGAGTAGAGGGGGGGGGGAGAAAACATCATAGGATCCAACTATAATAGCAAAGCTCGCGATACATCAATATCGTACCACCTCAAGAACACGAGAGAGAGAGAGAGAGAGAGATCAAACACATAGCTACTGGTACATACCCTCAGCCCCGAGGGGGAACTACTCCCTCCTCGTCATGGAGAGCACCGGGATGATGAAGATGGCCACCGGAGAAGGATTGCCCCCTCCGGCAGGGTGCTGGAATGGGTCTAGATTGGTTTTCGATGGCTACGGAGGCTTTTGGCGGCAGAACTCCCGATCTATTGTGCTCCCGGATGTTTTTAGGGTATATGGAGATATATAGGCGGAAGAAGTACGTAAGGGGGGCCACAAGGGTGGAGGGCGTGCCCTAGGGGGGTGGGCGCCCCCTACCTCGTGGCCTCCTTGAAGCTTCCCTTACGTGCACTTCAAGTCTTCTGGGCTTCTTTCCTTCAAAAAATGAGTTCCGTGAAGTTTCAGGTCAATTGGACTCCATTTGATTTTCCTTTTCCTTGAAACCCTAAAACAAGGGAAAAACAGAAACTGGCACTGGGCTCTGGGTTAATAGGTTAGTCCCAAAAATGATATAAAAGTGTATAATAAAGCCCATAAACATCCAAAATAGTAGATAATATAGCATGGAGCAATCAAAAATTATAGATACGTTGGAGACGTATCAGCATCCTCAAGCTTAATTCCTGCTCGTCTTCGAGTAGGTAAATGATAAAAACAGATTTTTTGATGCGGAGTGCTACTTAGCATAATTTTAATGTAATTATTCTTAATTGTGGTATGAATATTCAGATCCGAAAGATTCAAGACAAAAGTTCATATTGACATAAAAATGATAATACTTCAAGCATACTAACAAAGTAATCATGTCTTCTCAAAATAACATGGCCAAAGAAAGCTATCCCAACAAAATCATATAGTATGGCTATGCTCCATCTTCACCACACAAAATATTTAAATCATGCACAACCCCGATGACAAGCCAAGAAATTGTTTCATACTTTTAATGTTCTCAAACCTTTTCAATCTTCATGCAATACATGAGCGTGAGCCATGGACATAGCACTATAGGTGGAATAGAATGGTGGTTGTGGAGAAGACAAAGAGGGAGAAGATAGTCTCACATCAACTAGGCGTATCAATGGGCTATGGAGATGCCCATCAATAGATATCAATGTGAGTGAGTAGGGGTTGCCATGCAACAGATGCACTAGAGCTATAAGTGTATGAAAGCTCAACAAAAGAAACTAGTGGGTGTGCATCCAACTTGCTTGCTCACGAAGACCTAGGGCATTTTGAGGAAGCCCATCATTGGAATACACAAGCCAAGTTCTATAATTAAAGATTCCCACTAGTATATCAAAGTGACAAAACACGAGACTCTCTATCATGAAGATTTTGAAGCACAAGTGTGGAAAAAAATGATAGTAGCATTGCCCCTTTTTATTTATTTTCCTTTTTTCGGCCTTCTTCTTTTTCTTTGGCCTTTCTCTTTTTTTGGGGACAATGCTCTATTGAATGATGATCATCACACTTCTATTTATTTATAACTCAATGATTACAACTCGATACTAGAACAAAGTATGACTCTATATGGATGCCTCCGGCGGTGTACCGGGATATGCAATGAATCAAGAGTGACAAGTATGAAAGAATTATGAATGGTGGCTTTGCAACAAATACTATGTCAACTACATGATCATGCTAGCAATATGACAATGATTAATGTGTCATAATAAAATGGATGGTGGAAAGTTGCATGGCAATATATCTCGGAATGGCTATGGAAATGCCATAATAGGTAGGTATGGTGGCTGTTTGAGGAAGGTATATGGTGGGTGTATGATACCGACGAAAGGTGCGTGGTACTAGAGAGGCTAGAAAAGGTGGAAGGGTGAGAGTGCGTATAATCCATGGACTGAACATTAGTCATAAAGAACTCATATACTTATTGCAAAAGTCTACAAGTTATCAAAGCAAAGTATTACGCGCATGCTCCTAGGGGGATAGATTGGTAGGAAAAGACCATCGCTCGTCCCCGACCGCCACTCATAAGGAAGACAATCAATAAATAAATCATGCTCCGACTTCATCACATAACGGTTCACCATACGTGCATGCTACGGGAATCACAAACTTCAACACAAGTATTTCTCAAATTCATAACCACTCAACTAGCATGACTCTAATATCACCATCTCCATATCTCAAAACAATTATCAAGTATCAAACTTCTCATAGTATTCAAGACACTCATAAGAGAATTTTATTATTCTTGAATACCTAGCATATTAGGATTTTAAGCAAATTACCATGCTATTTAAGACTCTCGAAATAAGTGAAGCATGAGAGTTCATCCATTTCTTCAAAATAAAACTACCACCATGCTCTAAAAGATATAAGTGAAGCACTAGAGAAAATGACAAACTACTCCGAAAGATTTAAGTGAAGATCAATGAGTAGTCGAATAATAATGAAACTATGTGAAGACTCTCTAACATTTAAGAATTTCAGAACTTGGTATTTTATTCAAACAGCAAGCAAAACTAAATAAAATAAAATGACACTCCAAGCAAAACACATATCATGTGCCAAATAAAAATATAGCTCGAAGTAAAGTTACCGATGAACGAAGACGAAAGAGGGGATGCCTTTCGGGGCATCCCCAAGCATAGGCTCTTGGATATCCTTGAATGTTACCTTCGGGTGCCTTGGGCATCCCCAAGCTTAGGCTCTTGCCACTCCTTATTCCATAGTCCATCGAATCCTTACCCAAAACATGAAAAGTTCACAACACAAAACATAACAGAAAACTCGTAAGCTCCGTTAGTGTAAGAAACTAAATCACCACTTCGAGGTACTGTAGTGAAATCATTCTTTATTTATATTGGTGTTAAACCTACTGTATTCCAACTTCTCTATGGTTTATAAACTATTTTACTAGCCATAGATTCATCAAAATAAGTAAAGAACACATGAAAAACAGAATCTGTCAAAAACGGAACAGTCTGTAGTAATCTGGATCAATCGTATAATTATGTAACTCATAAAATTATAAAATAAGTTGCTGGACATGAGGAATTTATATATTAATAATCTGCAAAAAAAAATTTAACTAAATAGCACTCTCCAAATAAAAATGGCAGCACTTTTCGTGAGCGCTAAAGTTTCTGTTTTTTACAGCATGATCAACAAGACTTTCCCCAAGTCTTCCCAAAGGTTCTACTTGGCACAAACACTAATTAAAAGCATAAAACAACATCTAAACAGAGGCTAGATGAATTATTTATTACTAAACAGGAGCAAAAAGCAAGTAACAAAAATAAAATTGGGTTGCCTCCCAACAAGCGCTATCGTTTAACGCCCCTAGCTAGGCATGATGATTTCAATGATGCTCACATAAAAGATAAGAATTGAAACATAACAAGAGCATCATGAAGCATATGACAAGCACATTTAAGTCTAACCCTCTTCCTATGCATAGGGATTTTGTGAGCAAACAACTTGTGGGAACAAGAATCAACTTGCATAGGAAGGTAAAACAAGCATACCTTCAAAACTTTAAGCACATAGAGAGGAAACTTGATATTATTGCAATTCCTACAAGCATATATTCCTCCCTAATAATAATTTTCAGTAGCATAATGAATGAATTCAACAAAATAACCATCACATAAAGCATTCTTTTCATGGTCTACAAGCATAGAAATTTTATTACTCTCCACATAAGCAAATTTCTTCTCATGAATAGCAGTGGGAGCAAGCTCAACAAAATAATTATCATGTGAGGCATTATCCAATTGAAAACTAAAATCATGATGAAAAGATTCACGGATACCGTTATTATTTATAGCATACAATTCATCACAATAATCATCATAGATAGCAACTTTGTTCTCATAATCAATTGGAACCTCTTCCAGAATAGTGGATTCATCACAAAATAAAGTCATGACCTCTCCAAATCCACTTTCATCAATATAATCATCATAAATAGGAGGCATGCTTTCATCATAATAAATTTGCTCATCAAAACTTGGGGGATAAAAATATCATCTTCATCAAACATAGCTTCCCCAAGCTTGTGGCTTTGCATATCATTAGCATCATAGATATTCAAGGAATTCATACTAACAACATTGCAATCACGCTCATCATTCAAATATTTAGTGCCAAACATTCTAATGCATTCTTCTTCTAGCACTTGAGAACAATTATTGGAATCCTTATTTTCATGAGAGATATTAAAAGATGAAGCATATGAGGTAACCTTAATTCCATTTTTTGTAATATTCTTTTATAAACTAAACTAGTGATAAAACAAGAAACTAAAAGACTCGATTACAAGATCTAAAGATATACCTTCAAGCGCTAACCTCCCCGGCAACGGCGCCAGAAAAGAGCTTGATGTCTACTACACAAACTTCTTCTTATAGACATTGTTGGGCCTCCAAGTATAGAGGTTTGTAGGACAATAGCAAATTTCCCTCAAGTGGATGACCTAAGGTTTATCAATCTGTAGGAGGCGTAGGATGAAGATGGTCTCTCTCAAGCAACCCTGCAACCAAATAACAAAGAGTCTCTTGTGTCCCAACACACCCAATACAATGCTAAATTGTATAGGTGCACTAGTTCGGTGAAGAGATGGTGATACAAGTGGTATATGGATGGTAGATAAAGGTATTTGTAATCTGAAATTACAAAAACAGCAAGGTAACTAATGATAAAAGTGAGCGTAAATGGTATTGCAATGCGTTGAAACAAGGCCTAGGGTTCATACTTTCACTAGTGAAAGTCCTCTCAACAATAATAACATAATTGGATCACATAACTTTCCCTCAACATGCAACAAAGAGTCGCTCCAAAGTCACTAATAGCGGAGAACGAACGAAGAGATTATGGTAGGGTACGAAACCACCTCAAAGTTATTCTTTCCAATCAATCCGTTGGGCTATTCCTATAAGTGTCACAAACAGCCCTAGAGTTCGTACTAGAATAACACCTTAAGACACAAATCAACCAAAACCCTAATGTCACCTAGATACTCCAATGTCACCTCAAGTATCCGTGGGTATGATTATACGATATGCATCACACAATCTCAGATTCATCTATTCAACCAACACAAAGGACCTCAAAGAGTGCCCCAAAGTTCCTACCGGAGAATCACGATGAAAACGTGTGCCAACCCCTATGCATAGGTTCATGGGCGGAACCCGCAAGTTGATCACCAAAACATACACCAAGTGAATCACGTGGTATCCCATTGTCACCACAGATACGCACGGCAAGACATACATCAAGTGTTCTCAAATCTTTAAAGACTCAATCCGATAAGATAACTTCAAAGGGGAAACTCAATTTATTACAAGAGAGTAGAGGGGGGAGAAAACATCATAGGATCCAACTATAATAGCAAAGCTCGCGATACATCAAGATCGTACCACCTCAAGAACACGAGAGAGAGAGAGATCAAACACATAGCTACTGCTACATACGCTCAGCCCCAAGGGGGAACTACTCCCTCCTCGTCATGGAGAGCACCGGGATGATGAAGATGGCCACCGGAGAAGGATTGCCCCCTATGGCAGGGTGCCGGGACGGGTCTAGATTGCTTTTCGGTGGCTACGGAGGCTTCTGGCGGCAGAACTCTCGATCTATTGTGCTCCCAGATGTTTTTAGGGTATAAGGAGATATATAGGCGGAAGAAGTACGTCAGGGGGCCCACGAGGGTGGAGGGCGCGCCCCCCTACCTCGTGGCCTCCTCGAAGCTTCCCTTACGTGCACTTCAAGTCTTCTGGGCTTCTTTCCTTCCAAAAATGTGTTCCGTGAAGTTTCAGGTCAATTGGACTCCATCTGATTTTCCTTTTCTTCGAAACCCTAAAACAAGGTAAAAACAGAAACTAGCACTGGGCTCTAGGTTAATAGGTTAGTCCCAAAAATGATATAAAAGTGTATAATAAAGCCCATAAACATCCAAAATAGTAGATAATATAGCATGGAGCAATCAAAAATTATAGATACGTTGGAGACGTATCAACGCTTCCACCAGGTGGGTCCCGACTGTCAGACACTTCCTTGCGTGTGAAGATGTAACTGGTGGGTCCCAGCAGTCAGGGGCGAATCATTTTTCCCCGTAATATGGACGCACTTCCTTGCGTGCAAAGATGTAGCTGGTGGGACCCAGTAGTCAGGGGGGAACTTTTTGTCGTGAAATAAGGTGACCCGTCCGGTGGGTCCCTGCTGTCAGGTGGAGGAATCATTATTTTCTGTCTAATAAGGAGGCACTTCCTTGTTGCGGCCGTGGACCCAGCTGTCAGCCTCTCCACATACAATACTCTTCCAATGGAAGTCGTTTGTTGACCACATGACCATGCCGCGCCGAGAGCACCAAGGCGGTGGATGACGGCGAGGCCTAGGAAGGGGACGACGCGGAGGCAGGGAAGATCCGGCAGTGGATGCTCACACGGAGAGGAGTACGAGGGTTCACTGGTTCAGCTATCGTCGCCGTAGGGCCTGGCCATCGGTGGGAGTAGTAGGGGCGGTGAGGCCTCCGCCGCAGCACAGTCGGCCACAGGAGGCAGGAGTAGGCGGCACGACCAGCGCAGCTTTGGGCGGCTGGAGCAAGAAGGCCAGAGGTTGAAGAAGCACCAAGCCACTGCGATGGAGCGCCTCTGGCCCTCGTGAGTGGGGCGCTGTTGGGGTCCGCCCCACATCTACGTTCGCATGCCTTACGGCCTGCCGAGCGCGGTTGCTACGCGCCAGCGCCTCATGAGGGGCATCATGGAGGCTCAAGAAGACAGGCGTTCCGCAGCCCTGGCGGAGATGGAGATGATTCGTGAAGAGCTACCAGTGCCTCCGGAGCCTACCGAGGCCCCTGGGCCTAGGGGCTCGTGAGGATCGGCTTCCGCAGCCTCCCGAGTCTACTGCACCGAGACCCCTTCGCCCTCGACACCCTCAGGTGACATCTTACAAGTTTCATTTCCAGCTGGGAGCGCCCTCCCAGGGCTGCATCGTTCCCAGGCTGCGTGGGTCCGTCCCTGCGGTATGTATCCCATGTTATTTTCATGTCGTTAGCTTGCTTTGTTGGGGGCGCCCCTCGGGCTGCATCATCCCCAAGTCGCTCGGGCCCGACCCAGCGATGGTTACCTTCCCAGCATCTGTTTGAATGAATCCCCTCCTTCACAGGTAACGTGTTTGATCGAGTTGCCTGCTGAACTGGCGCCAACTGACGGAATTGCTCCCACAATGGCATGATGCTTGCGCATGGGTCCGTCCCTGCAACGCCGACAAACCTGAATGGCTGAGCTCTGGCCGCGGCAGCCCCGCATAGCGCCACCTCGTCAAGCCTCCAGTGCCTCATCCTCCCTCGGAAGCAACTAATGGCAGACTGACAATTGTCATGGCAACCTTTTCTTCCTTCTATGATGAATATACAGGATCCCCTAAGGGAGATGCACCAGGCACGGCCCTCGCGGTGTTCTTTTCACTCGCCCGCGCGAACCGCTTGCACGTTAAAGGGGGGGTGCCTGAGCATCGCGACTCAGGGCTCCTCCTGGCTCTCCAGCCCTCACCCTATGGCCTTGACCACGGCATCGCGACCTGGCATACCAGCGATGACTAAGACTAGCTCGAGGGCCGGGACCCGAGGACGTAGAGCAGAAAGGGGAGCAAAGGCGGGGGAGAAGGGGCTCGCGAGGAACTTGCCGAGCGATTCCACTCCTGCCGACGCGCGGACCTGACGACACACCAGGAATGATCCCCGACTCTCGAGATAAGTCACCGCCCGAAAGCACCAGCTATAGCAGCACTACCCCCACACCTAATGCAATTCCGTGCCAGCAACGCCACTCTCCTTTCTCGCCGAACGACGGCTGCTTGGGCGCCAAAGGGGACCTCCTGAGCATCGCGACTCAGGGGCTCTTACCAGACCCCGGGTCGCTCACCTCCTGGCCTTGACCACGGCATCGCGACCTGGCATACCAGCGACGACTGACACCGCCTTGGGACTGGGACCTATCGGCGCAGAGCACCAAGCCCTCGTGAGGTTCAAAAGGGAGAACTGAGCTAAGACGGAATCAGCAACTCACACAGCTCTGCAGCAAAGGTTATGTATTAACAAACGGGACTACATGCACCTTACAAGCCCCCATGGGGCACATTTTGATTCCTCGCAGGGAACGGAACCTAAGGGATGCTAACTACACGTGCTCCTGCAAAAGATGCCATCATCAACAGTGGGCTGTCAAGCGCCGGCGCCTCCGCCACGGGAGCGGTCGACGGGCCTAGCCCTCACCAGGGCAAGGTCCTGGCCACCTCTCCCGGGGCAACACTCCAGCCGGCGCCTGTTCGCGTCGAAGACCTTGAAGAACATCGCCGCAGCGCCATCGTACTCCAAGTGGACCACGAAGACGCCCCTTTCCCTGCAAACCCGGGCGATCTCTCTCCAGCCACGAGACATGTAGACCTCGGCCGGGGCAGCGACCATGACCTCTGCCTCGGTCGCGAGGGTTCCGCAGCCGGCGTGCTGCAGCCAGAGCTCCAGGGGCTCCCCCGGAGGGATGATGGAGGCGAAGAAGGGAGGCAGACGAATCCAAGACTGGAGAGGAATGGCGACGTGGAGCATGAACTCTTGGGAGAAGCCCTCGGCGTGAACCCCAGGAGGAACAACCCACGCCTTCGTGACCCGACGGCACCGACGACGGCGCTGACCGCGGGGATCGGCATCGACACCTTCGGGGCCCTCGGCGTGGGCATACAAGGGAAGTGGGAACCCCGGAGGAGCCCGCTCGCACCAGGGCCTCGGCGCCGCCTGACGGTCCTCCTCGTCCCGGCTGCAAAGGGCGAGCCGCTTCTTCGACGGGAGCGGGTCTGGTCCCTCTCGAGGGGCCTTCCCCTTCTCCGCTGCAGAGAACCGGCGGATCGGAGCCATCGCTGCAAGACGGATGTAGGATCTAGAAGTAGAAGTAGATGTGTCTAGAGGGGGGGTGATTAGACACTTAGTGCTAAAGTTGCAATTTTTAGGGCCTTGGTTTGAGTGGGAGTTTTAGGCACAATTTCACATACACAATACTATAAAGCAAGCATGCAAAAGAGTATATGAGCAGCGGAATGTAAAGCATGCAACTTGCAGAATGTAAGGGGAAGGGTTTGGAGAATTCCATGGAGACACGATGTTTTTCCCGTGGGTTCGGATAGGTGGTGCTATCCTACATCCACGTGATGGAAGACTTCAACCCACGAAGGGTAACGGTTGCGCGAGTCCACGGAGGGCTCCACCCATGAAGGGTAATGGTTGCGCGAGTCCACGGAGGGCTCCACCCACGAAGGGTCCACGAAGAAGCAACCACCCACGAAGGGTCCACGAAGAAGAAACCTTGTCTATCCCACCATGGCCATCACCCACGAAGGACTTGCCTCACTAGCGGTAGATCTTCACGAAGTAGGCGATCTCCTTGCCCTTACAAACTCCTTGGTTCAACTCCACAATCTTGTCAGAGGCTCCCAAGTAACACCTGCCAATCTAGGAGACACCACTCTCCAAGAAGTAACAAATGGTGTGTAGGTAATGAACTCCTTGCTCTTGTGCTTCAAATGATAGTCTCCCCAACACTCAACTCTCTCTCATAGGATTTGGATCTGGTGGAAAGAAAGGTTTGAGTGGAAAGCAACTTGGGGAAAGCTAGAGATCAAGATTCATATGGTAGGAATGGAATATCTTGGCCTCAACACATGAGTAGGTAGTTCTCTCTCAGAAATAGGATGCTGGAAGGTGTAGGCTTAGTCTGATGGCTCTCTCAACGAATGAAGAGGAGGTGGAGGGGTATATATAGCCTCCACACAAAATCCAACCGTTACACATGATTTACCAATCTCGGTGGGACCGAATCAACAAACTCGGTCAGACCGAAATAGGAAACCTAGTGACCGTTAGAGATTTTCGGTGGGACCGACTGGATCAACTCGGTGGGACCGATGTGCTAGGGTTAGGGTAAATCCAAAACTCGGTTTGACCGATTACTCAAACTCGATGGGACCGATTTGGGTAATAAGTGAAACAGAGAGTTGGCCAAGCAAACTCGGTGGGGCCGATTGCATATCTCGGTGGGACCGAAAATATTGCAATAGGTAATAGAGAGTTTGCAAGCCCATCTCGGTGAGACCGAGATCCCATCAGTGAGACCGAACTGATTAGGGTTTCTGGCAGTGGCTATGACAGGTGAAACTCGATGGCGCCGGATAGGAATAATCGGTAGGTCCGAGTTTGGCTTTGGGTTTAGGTCATATGTGGAAGTGGGAAAGTAGCTGAGGATTTTGGAGCATATCATTAAGCACATGAAGCAAGAGGCTCATTAAGCAACACCTCATCCCTCCTTGATAGTATTGGCTTTTCCTATGGACTCAATGTGATCTTGGATCACTAAAATGTAAAATGAAGAGTCTTGAACTTGAAGCTTTAGCCAATCCTTTGTCCTTAGCATCTTGAAGGAGTTCCCACAACCTTTAGTCCATGCCACTCCATTGTTGAACTTATCTGAAACATGCTAGATAGAAATGTTAGTCCAACAAGAGATATGTTGTCATCAATTTTCAAAACCACCTAGGGAGCACTTGTGCTTTCAATCTCCCCCTTTTTGGTAATTGATGGCAACATACATCAAAGCTTTAGATAAAGATATAAAGAACAGCAAGTAAAGCTTTGGAAGGACATGTAACAAGCATAGGCTCCCCCTACATGTATGCACTCATGTAAATATGAAATATAGAGGCATGTGAGAGCATAACCATGACAGAGTGGGCAATGTGTTACATGTATCTTGGCCATATGCATCAGAGCAAAAGATTATCAAGGAAAATACCTTCATGCTCATGAGTCCTTCTTGCAAACAGTATGTACATAAGCAAGAACTCCTCATACTCATGATTTTGATGCATATACTTACCTTGTGGTATTGAGTTGGCTTAGGATGGAATGAACCTGCACAAACAAACTTAGATAACACAGGTACATCCACTAGCCAGAGCAAACAAAAGAAACCACAAGAATACCAAGACTGGGATGACATGTAGAGAGTGGAGTACAAGGTACCACATTGGATTCAACATGTCCCCAAGAATAAAGATATGCAATGAATTTGACTGATTTCTTTCCCTTAGGTGTCTTGTGTCTTGCTCCCCCAGAATCTTACATGGGATATTGGGAGAAGACAAGGAACAGCAAATCAGAGCTGAAAGATACAAATGAACATGTCTTTCCCCTTAAAAAGACATGTGACATCTCTCCTCTTGAACATCAAGCATCAAGCATCTGGGACATCTGGGATCCTTGAGTATTCTCTCCCCCTGGAAGTCTCTCTCTCCCCCTTAATACTTTCTCTCTTGTAGGTTTGGTCCTTGAGACTTTTTCTCTCCCTTGATGTGATCTCTCTCTCCTACAAGCTTTGATGTGATCTCTCTCTCCCCCTTTGACATCAATTTCCAAGAAGGGCTTTCTGGAATCCGTCATATAGGTTTGGTCCTTGAGACTCAGCACAAAGCAATGGATAAAACTGTGATGCTTGTAGAGGACAAGATTCATTGAGTAGAGCTAGATCAGAAGAAATATAGAACAAGTGGCAAACTATTTTTCCTGTTGCGAAGTCGGTGGCACCGAGTGGTATGTTTCGATGGCACCGAAAAGATTCGGTTGGACCGAAAATTACAAGTCGGTGAAACCGAGTTCACACAGAGAAAAACACTTGTCACCTCAGCTCACTAGACATGTAGGATCTCACAAAGATTTGCAATGAATTACCTGAAGGATTTGAAAGGAATTAAATGCAGAAAATGCAAAACATAAACAGAAAGAAAAGAGAAGAGACAGAAAAATCTAGATGGAGTTTTTTTGTTTTTGAAAAAGAGAAAGAAACTAAACATGCATGAGATACACACAAAAAGAACACAAGAGAACTTCATCTAGAGTTGGGCGGTGACATAGTCACCTATGTTAGAGTATATTGACTTAGGAGTCAAGTGAGAACACTTGATCATAGGTCATACTCATCGTTTAAGCTCAAAATGGGGTTACCATTTTTCGTTTAAGCATCTTGATGTATTCACATCTTGTTGAGTTGCTTTGACTCATGTATTGGAGTAAAGCTTCTCTAAGATGGAATAACATACCTTGGGTGGTGGTGTGGTTCTTGCTCATGTAGTTGAACTTGTGTGGGTGCTCAAGGTTGGTGTAGCTCATCAAGAGTTGAGAGTACCACTTGGAGTTTGAGTTCATCTACCTACATGGGTTAGTTCTTGCAAGGAAGAGCACTTGTGTATCCAAAAATGACAATCATGAAGCTCAACATAGAATTTGTCAAAGGATATGTTTGAATGGTTTTGTGCTTCCTTGTCTTCAACCACCATTGTGTAGAGACTTGGTGATGTAGAGATTGCTCAAGATGTGAGTGAGTCGCAATCTCATGGAATTAGATTCAACCAAGCACCTACATGGGTTAGACAACATGCAAGGTGCAAATATATCCAAGACATAAGATAGTTATCATAAGAGATATATCATGGATTAGTCATAAGCTCATATCTTGCATGTATCCAATGGAGTTTCTACTCCAAGTTCGAAGCATCAATGATGTTCAATTCTCCTCTCAACCTGCAAAACACTTTCTCATCAAGGGGTTTAGTAAATATATCCGCTAATTGCTTATCGGTGCGAACATGCTTAAGATCAATGTCACCCTTAGCAACATGATCTCGAATGAAATGATGACGAACTTCAATATGCTTAGTTCGAGAATGTTGTACAGGATTATGACCAATTTTGATAGCACTTTCATTGTCAAAAAGTAGTGGAACATGTTTCACATAGATCCCATAATCTTTAAGAGTTTGGGTTATCCAAAGTAATTGAGCACAACATGAACCAGCGGCAATGTATTCCGCTTCGGCGGTGGATAAGGATACCGAGTTTTGTTTCTTGGAAGACCAAGACACAAGAGATCTACCAAGAAATTGACAAGTACCCGAAGTGGACTTTCTATCAACCTTTTCTCCGGCATAATCCAAGTCAGAATAGCCAACGAGATCAAAAGAAGATCTCTTAGGATACCAAATGCCAAAGTTTGGTGTATGGATGAAGTATCTCACTATCCTTGTCACAGCCTTAAGATGACATTCTTTAGGAGCAGCTTGACACATGCACAAACTTAGCATAATATCGGGACGTGAAGCACATAGGTATAACAATGAACCAATCATAGAGCGATAAACCTTTTGATCAACCGGTTCACCATCTTTGGTTAAATCATTATGTCCACTAGTAGGCATGGGTGTAGACATACCTTTGCATTCTTGCATATTGAACTTCTTGAATAAGTCCTTGGTGTACTTTGTTTGAGAGACAAATGTACCTTCCTTAGTTTGCTTGATTTGCAAACCGAAAAAGAATTTGAGTTCACTCATCATAGACATCTCAAACTTCTCTGACATTAGCTTTCCAAACTTTTCACTAAAGAGAGGGTTAGTTGAACCAAATATGATATCATCAACATAAATTTGGCATACAAATAGTTCTCCATTAACCCTTTTAGTAAAAAGAGTAGAATCAATTTTACCAATTTCAAAACCACTTGTAGTAAGGAACTTGGTCAAGCATTTATACCATGCTCTAGGAGCTTGTTTAAGACCATAAAGAGCTTTGTGAAGTTTGTAAACATGATTTGGTTTCTTAGGATTGAATAAAGCCGGGAGGTTGTTTGACATAAACTTCCTCCTCTATTTCACCATTTAGAAAAGCACTTTTAATGTCCATTTGGTACAAGGTGATATTATGGTGATTAGCATAGGCAAGTAAGATGCGAATGGACTCAAGTCTAGCAACGGGAGCATACGTCTCACCATAGTCCATACCTTCGACTTGTGTGTACCCTTGGGCGACGAGACGTGCTTTGTTGCGAACCACTTGTCCATCTTCATCTTGCTTGTTGCGAAACACCCATTTGGTACCAATGATGTTGTGGTTGTTGTCGGGCTTCTCGACCAATGTCCAAACTTGGTTTCTCTCAAAATTATGTAGCTCTTCATGCATAGCGTTTATCCAATCTGGATCTTCCAATGCTTCTTCAACCTTCATAGGTTCAATGCTAGAGATGAATGAATAGTTTTCACAAAAGTTAGCTAAACGAGTTTTTGAGCGAGTGATTCTCCCGGTTTGTATATCATTGAGGATTTGCTCGACGGGATGATCTTTGGCAATTCTTGCTCGAACTCGTGAGAGCTTTTGCTTGGGTCTTCGTTGAACATCTTCTTCATCTTGTTCTTCTTCTTGGCCTTCTTCATTGTTGACGTCGTCGTTCTCTTGTCGTGGTGGAGAAGGAGGTTGTTGATGTTCATCTTGACGTACTTCCTCGTTTTCTTCATCTTGATGTGTCCCACTTGTGGATGCTTCCGTGTGCGCCATGGACCCAGCTGTCAGCCTCTCCACGTACAGTCCACTTCCGATGGATGTCGTTCGTTGACCACGTTGACCACGCCGCGTCGAGAGCACCAGGACGATGGACGACGGCGAGGCCTACGAAGGGAATGACACGGAGCCGGGGAAGACACGGCAGTGGCAGCCCACGCAGAGCAGAGTACGAGGGTTGACTGGTTCGACTGGCGTCGCCGGAAAATAACAGGAGGTGTGGGTGAGTAGAGGGATAGACAGGCCAGGGATGTGAGTATATGATGGGGCCGTGAGGCCTGCCCGGCAGCACAGCCGGCCACGGGAGGCGGGAGCAGGCGGTTCCGACGGCGCTGGTTTGGGCGGCTCGGGCAGGAAGATCAGAGACTGAAGAAGCACGATTGCCGTTAGATTGACATCTCATGGTCTGACGCTGGTAGAGTCGATTGTTGACTAACTTTCTTTTTTGATAAACCTTGTGTACGCATGAACTTAGTAGGCCCACAAGTCAGCCCTCAAATCTGTGGCAGACAACATAGAGCCCATTTGCTATTTTTTAATAATTTGCAGCCCATCTGCTAATTCTTAAGTAATTTATTACAGCCCATTTTCTGCCCAGGACCACGGTCAAAAAGTTCAACCTTATTTTGCATATTTCGGTGGAGTCCCAACTTTTGTAATCCCGAAATGATTAACATTTTTTTAAGAACTTATTGATTTGCCAAAAAAATGTTTTTTTGTAAGCAAATAAGACGTGGGACAATTGAGTTGGTTTAAGGGAAAACCAGTGGTAAAAAAATCAGCGCTGGGAGGGAAAACAACAACAAAAATAAGGATGCAAATATGAAAAGGGAATTTTATGTATTTTCAATATAATAATATGTGTATATGAACTAGTAAAACTATAGGTAGAGATTAGAAAACGGATGTAGGACATGCGTTTCAAGAGGAAAATTGAACTGGGCTCTGTGTTCGATTCAGTAAAGAAACTGCCTGTGGATGTTGTAAGACAAAATATAACTAACGCTGGCGGGCCAAAGGCCAGTAGATACCTGCTGGATCTTTGTTCCCCGTTGTCATAATGGGTTGGGCCTGTTAAAAACAAAACTAAGCCTGGGCAGTCTACAGCCCAGTTGAAACTTGCTCGACCTGAAAAAACAATAAACGAGAGAATTCTGCAAGTACAGACTGATAACTGGGATGCAGCAGGGATATTGTTTTTTCATCGTGATAATAAGAGCATGCACTTGTTTCGAAAAATTTGGAGAGCTGGGAATTCGGACGGCAGGTGCTTATGCTACCCATCAAATAAAAATCAGGTGCCTGAAAATTTGTTTCGAAACAAATGATTCAGCTTTATATCCACGTCGACCCTCGGCATGATGGTTGGAAGCAAATGCCAAGTTCATACCAAAAGATCGTTAACAACAATACCAACTTGCGGACGACAAGGTAGTACAAGTACCAATACCAAACTAACTTATAATCTTTTTACTCCTGGCCCTAGTGTTCGTCTGGTAGAAAATCTTGCAGAGGACCAGCTCCCGCTCCTTCTCTTGCTCCAGGTCCCCGTGGTGGTACTGGTGCATCACCCAGTTGGTCCTCTGCTGGTCGAAGTTCTTGTTGGTGTGCAGCACCAGAACCTTTTTGCTGCCCGTCTGCCGGCCGTTGACCATCACCGGCAAGGTATTGCCGGTGTTGTGCCACATCACGTGCATGCCGCAGTCCGAATATATCTTGCGACGCGTCCACGTGCCCCTTTTGAACACCCTGGAATTGCGCTGGAAGAAATGCTTGCTTAGGCCACTCAGTGTGATACCTGCAGTATTGTCGAATACAGGTTTTAGTGTACGTAGTTGGCATTTTCAAAACATCTTTGGCATGTTGCAGTCACTTGTTTCACTTTTTATTAACTGTCAAATTGTAATTGCTTCACCAGGTCTGCGTCTAAAAAGAAAAATAGAGCTATAAACAAAGGAATATGTTTGTGCAAGTAGACGGCCGATCGGTGTCTTACCTGGAAGTTTCTCAGGATGGGTGTAGCATATGTCGTGCTCGCTGTCGATGGTTGGTATGAACAAATCGATGAGGGTGAGATCTCGCGATGTCAGCACTCACTTTGGCCTCAAGGTGCTCGATCAGCTCCTGATCTGTGGGATCGAACTTGACGCCAGCGGCAGCACCGTCCAATCCTTCTTCGACTTGCATGGGTTAATTCCAGTTATATGGTACTCAATGTATGATCAATCGACTGTTTTAAGTGAATGATGAAAGATTTCGACAGATAAGTGGTACTCCAAATCTGAAGTCCAAAATACCCGAACACGCCGCCGGGATTCTTGTGTCACCTCACGCGCAGCGTGTTGTCACGTTAATCAATGTGTGGACATGATGAATAATTTGACCGACGTATACTAGTACTGCTACTGTACTACTTACTAGTCGTATTTAGTGTCACATTTTAACCATAAGTTTAACTAACAAGTATGCACTTGAAGCCTAAGGTGTAGGATCTAGAAGTAGATGTGTCTAGAGGGGGGGGGGTGATTAGACACTTAGTGCTAAAGTTGCAATTTTTAGGCCTTTTTGGTTTGAGTGGAGTTTTAGGCACAATTTCAACATACACAATACATATCAAGCAAGCATGCAAAGAGTATATGAGCAGCGGAATGTAAAGCATGCAACTTGCAAGAATGTAAGGGGAAGGGTTTGGAGAATTCAAACGCAATTGGAGACACGAATGTTTTTCCCGTGGTTCGGATAGGTGGTGCTATCCTACATCCACGTTGATGGAGACTTCAACCCACGAAGGGTAACGGTTGCGCGAGTCCACGGAGGGCTCCACCCACGAAGGGTAATGGTTGCGCGAGTCCACGGAGGGCTCCACCCACGAAGGGTCCACGAAGAAGCAACCACCCACGAAGGGTCCACGACGAAGCAACCTTGTCTATCCCACCATGGCCATCGCCCACGAAGGACTTGCCTCACTAGCGGTAGATCTTCACGAAGTAGGCGATCTCCTTGCCCTTACAAACTCCTTGGTTCAACTCCACAATCTTGTCGGAGGCTCCCAAGTAACACCTAGCCAATCTAGGAGACACCACTCTCCAAGAAGTAACAAATGGTGTGTAGGTAATGAACTCCTTGCTCTTGTGCTTCAAATGATAGTCTCCCCAACACTCAACTCTCTCTCATAGGATTTGGATCTGGTGGAAAGAAGGTTTGAGTGGAAAGCAACTTGGGGAAAGCTAGAGATCAAGATTCATATGGTAGGAATGGAATATCTTGGCCTCAACACATGAGTAGGTAGTTCTCTCTCAGAAATAGGATGCTGGAAGTGTAGGCTTAGTCTGATGGCTCTCTCTACGAATGAAGAGGAGGTGGAGGTGTATATATAGCCTCCACACAAAATCCAACCGTTACACACGATTTACCAATCTCGGTGGGACCGAATCAACAAACTCGGTCAGACCGAAATAGGAAACCTAGTGACCGTTAGAGATTTTCTGTTGGACCGACTGGATAAACTCGGTGGGACCGATGTACTAGGGTTAGGGTAAATCCAAAACTCGGTTTGACCGATTACTCAAACTCGGTGGGACCGATTTGGGTAATAAGTGAAACAGAGAGTTGGCCAAGCAAACTCGGTGGGGCCGATTGCATATGTCGGTGGGACCGAAAATATTGCAATAGGTAACGGAGAGTTTGCAAGCCCATCTCGGTGAGACCGAGATCCCATCGGTGAGACCGAACTGATTAGGGTTTCTGGCAGTGGCTATGACAGGTGAAACTCGGTGGCGCCGGATAGGAATAATCGGTAGGTCCGAGTTTGGCTTTGGGTTTAGGTCATATGTGGAAGAGGGAAAGTAGCTGAGGATTTTGGAGCATATCATTAAGCACATGAAGCAAGAGGCTCATTAAGCAACACCTCATCCCTCCTTGATAGTATTGGCTTTTCCTATGGACTCAAAGTGATCTTGGATCACTAAAATGTAAAATGAAGAGTCTTGAGCTTGAAGCTTTAGCCAATCCTTTGTCCTGAGCATCTTGAAGGAGTTCCCACAACCTTTAGTCCATGCCACTCCATTGTTGAACTTATCTGAAACATGCTAGATAGAAATGTTAGTCCAACAAGAGATATGTTGTCATCAATTATCAAAACCACCTAGGGAGCACTTGTGCTTTCAGTTGGTCTCCTCCGTCATGGAGGGACACGTCAAGAAGCTGAGGAGAGTCGGATACTTGCCCGCCGACATCACGCACCAGCTCCCAGAGGAGGGGCAGCTCATCCCCACCCCTAGGCCCCATGAGAGGGTAGTGTTCCTCACCCATTTCCTCCGCGGACTTGGATTTCCCTCCACCCATTTGTCCAGGGGCTCATGTTCTACTACGGCCTGGATTTCCATGATCTGGCCCCGAACTTCATCCTCAACATCTCAGCGTTTATTGTCATGTGCGAGGCTTTCCTCTGCATCAAGCCCCACTTCGGCTTATGGATGAAGACTTTCAATGTCAAGCCGAAGGTAGTGAGCGGCTGCCAGGCAGAGTGCGGAGGTGCCATGGTGTGCAAGATGCCCAATGTCACATGGCTCGAGGGCTCCTTCGTGGAGACCATAAAGGGGTGGAAATCGGGGTGGTTCTACATCACCAAGCCATGTGACCCTACATGGGCAGCGGCCCCCGAGTCCGATCTGGCTTCCCCACACGGCTTACCTCCTGGCAAGAGAAGGGCCTGTCCTGGGGTAGTTCAGGAGAGCTGACCGGACTCCAAACATGTATTCAAAACATAGTGAACAAGAAGCTCAAACTTGTCAACGTAGTCCAGGTCATGCTCCACCACCGGATCCTCCCGTGCCAGCAACGGGCCTTCAACTTGTGGGAGTTCGACCCGGCGCAGCGCCGAACTCTTAACAGCCTCTTCGACACAACTTCCGAAGATGCCTGGAGGGTGCTGTTCAAGAGCGCCGAGGTCCCCCATCCCATTACTGAGGATCGCAGATTCAGCGCGAAGCGCCAAGCCAGTGCGGTAAGCTGCTTTACCTCTTACAGGATACTTATTTTTCATAGATTGACTCCATGCGGGATCTAAACTCACGTACCTTTGACAGGACTGGCAGGAGACGGCCGGACAGATCGACTGTCCGGCTCCTTTGCCCGAAGGCCCAGCAGACGCTCTTCTGACGAAGATGCTGACTCCGGCTCCTTATACGGTGCCGAAGAAGACCAAGAAGGCCAAGGGAACCCGAAAGAGTTCCCGACGCCAGGCGTCATCGGACTCACCATCCGAGGACTCTATGGCGCAATCCTCCCCCGAAGACGAGGAGGCAGAAGAAGATGCTCCCCCTCCAGACGGGGGAGACAAGAAAAGGAAGGCCGCCCCAACTGGGTAGGGCCGAAGGGTCCAAGAAGGGGAGGACTCTCCTTCCGGACAGCTCTACCACCGCCGCCGACGGCGAAGACTAGTGGCTGCCCAGGGCCAAGCCCCTGGGGAAGTCGTAAGTATTCGGATACCAGAGTAACTCATAGTATTCCTTTGTCACACTACTTCACCTAACGCCGAAATATGATTATGCAGGCCGCCCCGAGCCCGTATTGATGTATCATCGGACGGCTCCCTGGGCTCGTTGGATATGGATAGCGATCCAGTCCCGACCGCCACCTCCCCTCATCCCGCGGACGACGCCGAGGTGCTGTCTCACGAAGCAACGGGTCAAAGGGAGACAGTCCCGGAGGTGCCTCAAGGTGGCCTCCCGGACTCCGGGAGCCGAGGGGACAAGGCCCCTGAAAGCTCTGAGTTCGGCTCTCAGCCGAACACAGCGCCGGAACCTCCAGTGGTTCCGGACTTGGGCAGGAGGCCTCCTTCTAAGGGGGGAGAGACGCCTGTACCGGTGACCTCTGTCCATCTAGAGGTGCTGGACAATCTGCTGAAAGCGCTTCACAGCGCTTCGCAACGCTTCCATCGACGAGGAGCACCGTACTATCATGAGTGCGGTGATCCAGAAGGTTCAGTCTGCTAAGAGCCGATTGACTGAAGCCTGTGCCAGCCTTCTAACAGGCTTTGAGGTAAGTGTTTAAAATATAGGAAAATATTACCGCATAGACAGTAGCCCCTGATGCTTCGTTCGGTGTTCACAAAGAAAAGCCGAACAAAGGATCAAACAATATCACAGGAGTCAATATGAGTATGTCAATATGCATATGCAGGCTTCGCTGCTGGCGTCCGCCGCACTGACTGCGGAGGTCGCTGTACTGAAGCAGGACCTTAAAGGGTCCCAAGACGAGCTCGGCCTTGCCAAGAGGCAGCTCGAGGAGAACAAAGGTAGGTAGTACCTAGTCCGTGGATATGTATAAAAAGAGTGCGATTGCAAAATGACAGGATCATCGTGAATTTGCCAGGGGCCACGACCGAAGTGGCGACCCTAAAGCAAGCGCTGTCCGAGGCCAAAGATAAAGCGGCCAAGGAGTGCACCGAGCGAGAAAAGCAAGAGTGTCGGGTGGTAGGTGCGACATATGCCAACGGGTGGCTTATCATTGTGGGAGCTAGTAAGACGTCGCCGGTGCCTGGAAACGGGATGAGGCGAAGACATGCACGCCGGCGAATCTTACCCAGCTTCGGGGCTCTCCGTGGAGATAACACCCCTACTGCTGCTCTGCAGGGTCTCCGCATGATCACTAGATGGACAAGTAGCTACACAATGCTCCTTGAGCTGTTCGGTGGGAGGAGGAAGAAGGGCACGGCTAGCTTGCTTCTTCTCCTTGTGTGGTGTCTAAAACTAGCTGGGGGTCCAAATCTTTGCATGGGTGCCCCAGGGGGTTTATATAGGCCTACCCCCCGGGGGTACAATGGTAATCCGACTGGGCGTAGGGCCCAGCCATCTGTGACTGCGCTTGCCGGCTTCTGCGCCGGCCGCTGGGGCCCACCGACTGGTGGGTCCCGCCGGCTGCCGGCTCCTCGGTCGACAGGCAGGCCCCACTGTCCGGGACCTGGTCAGCAGCTGGCTACTGTTGCTCCATCTTGGTGACGTGGGCTTCGTCATGGCAGGCGTGGCTACAGTACCGCCGCCCGGCGGGCGATTACTGTAGCCTCACCACGTCTTGTCTCCTTAATGGGGCATCTCCTTCGAGGAAGATGGCAAGCCAGCTGCGGGGAGCCGGCTCTCTCTTGGGCCGACTGGGGGAGGTGTGGCCGCCTTCGGGTGTCTCTCTGCCCGAAGGGACCCACCGCCCGTGGGCCGCGCTGGTAGTCCGTCGTGGATGGCGTCAGGGTCGGCATGGCAACAGTGTTGCGCCGGGCGGGTCATGGTCACCCGTACGGCGCACTGTGCCGATCGTGCTCCGGGATTTGGGGGTGGCATGATTTACTGTAGCCACGCCCCGTCACATCGCCGCTAGGTGGATGCGAAATTTGGGGGTACGGTCTCGACTACTTCAAGGGAGCCGGCTTCTTGGAGTCGGCCTTCTCGCGGCCGGCGTCTCGAAGTCGGCCCTCCCGCGGCTTTCTTCGCGAGGGCTAAAGTCGGGCCGCCTTCCGAAAGCCGGCCTGGATGACAGCCAGCAAGGGGAAGGCGGCCCCACGTCTTGGATTCCTGAGAGCCGGACGGGCTCGTAATTTTTTCATAAGGGCCGGGGGAAGCCGGCTAGGCTACCCATGGCTATTTACTCCGACAGTAGTCCCCGAAGCTGATCGAGCTTCGAGGCGGTCAGAGGGACGAGAAGCTTGGTCATCTTCCTACCCTGAGGAGCCGGCTTTGCTGGTGTATGCCGATTTCAGAGAGCTCTTGTGTCTTGCAGGCGGGATGGTGGTTGACCCGCGTGCTGACCGCGGGCCCTCCTGTGGGCCATGTGGCAGCGGAAACCTGCCAGTGCACGCGCGCGACGGGACGCCGCCGCAAGCCCGGGCCCGCCACTCCTAGGCCTCGGCCCGAGCGCTGATCTTCTGCGGCCCAGGTGGACCGCTCGCCTTCTCGTGGCGATTTTATTTTGCCGTTAGGGCGTAATAAACGCGGGACGTGGGGGAGTGGGCACAATCGATCCCCACGTTCCCCCACGCCGCGTCTCCTCGGCTCCGCCGCGTGAGCCTATAAGTAGGGGGAGGAGGGGGAGAGACATAGGTTCGCACGCTCTCTCTCACTCCGCCCCTCTTCATCGTCCTTTCTTCCTCTCGGCGCCGTCGTAGCTTCCCGTCTCAGCGCCGCCGTGCCGCCGCATCGTCTTGCTCCCATGGTGCTGTCGAGCTCGTGGGACGGCTCCAACGTCCATGAGGACCATGTTGAGTTCCTCCGCCAGACTCGGCGCCTGCCCGACGCCAACCTCGTGCGGGTCCGCCTGGCGCCGGAGACGGAGATCTCGCCGGCCCCGGAGGAGGGCGAGCGGGTCGTCTTCCGCTCGCACTTCCTGCGTGGCTTCGGCCTTCCGGCGAGCGGATTCCTGCGCTCCTTCCTCGAGTTCTACAATCTTCAGCCGCATCACCTCACGCCCAACGCGGTGATGTTGCTGTCAGCCTTCGTCTCTCTCTGCGAAGGTTTCTTGGGGGTGCTCCCCACGCTAGAGCTCTGGGGGGAATTCTTCCAGAGCAAACTCGGCACCGTCGTCGCAGGCGTGCCCGCCCCCTGCGGGGCCTACATCGCCATGAGGAGGTCGGGTGAGAACAACCCGTTCCCGTCCATCCCCCTGATCCAGTCGGTGAAGATCTGGTAGAAGTCGTACTTCTATGTGAAGAACGTCACCCAGCAAGGAGACCACGTCAACCTGCCGGCTTACGTAGCCGGCCCGCCGGCTGGGAGGCAGCCCTCATGGAGTTTCCGGTCCAGGTCACTGTCTCAGGCCGGGAACGCTGCCGTCTCCCGGCTTCGGGTGATGATCCAGTCGGAAGGCCTGAGCGGGGTCGACTTGGTGGCCGCCTTCGTGGAGCGCCAGATACTTCCTCTCCAAAGCCGGCCCCACATGATGTGTCAGATGAGCGGCCGCTTCGACCCAAGCCGACTGAGCACCAGGGAGATGCCTCATGCGGAGGTGTCGTACATGGTAAATTATATCTCCAATTGCAAGCTCGCCGAGGACTGGCAATACGGCAAGGTGCCGTATTCTCGCGCCAACCCTCCGCCCGTGGTAAGCTTTCCTCTCTTTCTTCTTTTTGTTGGTAGCCGGCTTTATGATGGCCGGCTTCTGATCGGTCGGTTCTTCTTAGCAGAACCCCCTTCTTCCGCCGACGACCGGGGCATCAGGGATAGAACGCCAGTACGTCCCCGACCACACGGTGGACGACGTCGACGACCCGGATTTGGGGGCGGCCGCCATGGAAGACGCCGTCGTGGGGGACGACACCGAGCCCGGAGGCACAGGGCTTACCGCCAGCTTCGAGGACTGGCCGGATGATGCTGAAGCCGAAGTTACCCCGCGTCGCCAGCCGGCGGCCGACCATCAAGGCGCGGGCTCGTCCACCGCGCCGGCTGCCAGCGGCGGCGCACAGAAGCGCCGGGCCGCGTCAATCCTCTTCGGCAGTCGGCCGAAGAAGTCCAAAGCCTCCACTTCGGCGACCAAACGAGATGAGGCGGCCGCGAAAGCGGCCCGCTTCCGCAAGGCGGTGAAGCAGCCTCAGGCGGTCTCAGCGTAAGTCGTCGATTGCCTGGTCGCATGCATTTCATCGTTCTCTCCTGTTCGGACATTCTTCCTAACCTTTTCCCGCTCGCTGGACAGGGCGCCGCTTTCCCTTGAGCGGGGTCCGGGCGGCTCCGTAGTTGGGCCGACTGGAGGGTCTTCGGGCTCCCGCCGTGTGGACCCCCGCGCCGACCTCAGGGAGACCATGGAGCGGAACGCCCGTGAGGCGCGGGAGGAGCGTGAGGCGGCGGAAAAAGCGACCGCCCAGGCGGCGAGGGAGCAGGCCGACGCGGCAGCCAAGGCCCAGGCGGAGGCGGCGACCGCGGAAACGGAGGCAGAGGGTTCGCGTAACCAGCCTCCGCTGCTCGCCATTCCCCTCCGAGCCGTGGCCCCTGACACCCCATTGCCCCTGGCGGAGGAAATCGTCCAAGACCCGCCGCTGATGGAGAGGAGGGAGGACCTCGTGGTCTTCGCGGAGAGAGTGCCGCCGGCAGGGCCAACCGGAGCGGGCCAAGGCGGCCAATCGTCAGCGGCGCCAGAGGAGCCGGCCGGGGGTGAGCCGGAGGACGGAGCCGGCCTCGAGGTGCAGCCGGTGACGCGTCGGCGCGCAGGGGGAGGCGCCGCTCCGCTGGAGTCGCGCCGAGTTGCGGGCGCCGGCCAGTCGGCGGAGGCTCTGGAGGCGGCCAGCACCGCCACGTCCGAGTGGACTCCCAGCGGGGGGACTGGCGAGCTGAATGTGGCGGCTCAAGAGGTCCGGAGCCAGCTTCAAGCTCAGGCCGCCCTGCTGCAGCAGTACACCCAGGAGTTCCTGTCGACGCGGGCCGCCATCCGGGTGAGTCTTTCATTCTTGGCCGCTTTGGGCTCTTGATTTCTTCCGTGGGGGCGCGTTAGCGCACCCACTGGGTGTAGTCCCCGAGATTCGGGCCGACTGCTGAGCAGTCGAGTCGGATCTTTCTTGACGACTACCTTATTTTTGCTTCCTGTCTGAACTTCCAGGAATATCATAACTCCCGTGCTGCCGCCTTCAACTCCCAGGCTCAGGAGTTGGGTCGGAAGACCGACGACCTTGCCAACAGCCGAAGTAAGTGCTTGATCTTGTCTGTCTCCTGTGGGGGCGCGTCAGCGCACCCACTGGGTGTAGTCCCTGAGATTCGGGCCGACTGCTGAGCAGTCGGGTCGGATCTTCCTTGACGACTTTTTCCTTATTGGTTTTTTCTTTCGTCTTTCGTGCTTTCAGGGGCCAACACCGACTTGAGGAGGGAGCTCGGCGAAGCGCAGGCCAACCTTCGTACCAAGGATGCTGAGTACGCTGCCTTGGTCCAGGAGCGTGACCGCCTGGCCAAGAAGCTGGCAGACCAGGAGGAGAGCCACAAGGCGGCCCTGTAGAAAGCACAGGATAGCGAGGCCGCCCTGAAGGCAGAGTTTGAGACCGAGGCGGCGAGCTGGGCTAAGACCCGGCAAGCGATGGATGAAGGCTTCAGCCGCATCGAGGACTTGATCGACGGTAAGCCGCCTTCCTCGCTCCTCTCCTGCCCCTTACCGCCTGGTTTTTGGCCTGACTTGTGCTGCTGCCTATTTTCTTGTGCAGACTACTTTCCCAGCTACTCCGCCTTCGCCGCCCAAACGCGGCTGCAGCGGGCTCACCAGATGCTTCGCCGGCTCCAACGTGCCGGGGCGCAGGTGTTGGCCGCCCTCTGGCCCGGCGAGACGGTCCCCCGCACCCCAAGCCGGACTGCCGACTGGCTGGAGGTTGCAGTCGGTCGCTTTGAAGCTTGGAAGGCGTCGGCGGCCCATCTTGGAGCCGGGCGGGCGTTGGAGTTCGTTCGAGCTTGGTACCCAGGGCTGAACCTGGACCAGCTGTGCACTTGGCGACTGGAGGCCGACGTGGAGCTGGAGGATGTGCGGCCGGCTATCGCCCAGCGTGCTTCGACGATCGCCGAGTGCACCGACATCAGCATTTTTGCGCCTGAAATCAATGATGACGGCGTTGCCCAGCCGGAGGAGTGGTTCGGGCTGAACCCGGCGATGGGCGAGGACTCGGCAGAGGAGATCGCCTCCAGCGATGAGGGCGAGGATGATGAAGAAGAGGACGGTGAAGACGTCGAGTCGGCTAGTGGAACAACCGGCCGGCCTCAGGCTGACCGTGCCTCTAGCAACGAGGCGCGTGGAAGTGCGCCCTCTGTGGGAGGCGGTAATCAAGCCGAGGTTCGCCAGCCGGCCACTCCTTCAGCCGGCACAACCCTCTCCACCGACCAGCCCGGCTCGTCGGTTGCTCCGCCAGCTTGACCTCCGTCCTTATTTTTCCCGCTTGTTGCCTTTTGGACAATCTTTATTAAGCTTTCGCAGTTCCACCCACTGGGGGTGTATCCAAACTATGTTGAATGATGGCCTCTTGGAGGTCTTTTATGTAAATATTATTATGTGCATGTTTGGTTTCCATTCGCGTATGCTTTTTATCCTTAGGCTTTTTCCTTTGCCGCCTTCCCTCTTTGGGGAGGCAAGTACTCGAGCTTTCTTGGATTGACGTGAAGTGAATGGAAACTGGCCGGCCAGCTACTTTGGTAGTCGGTCGGTGGTAGGCGGCAAACCGGCTTTCGTTCTATTAGTCCGTTGGTCCCTGGCCATTTTTCGTGTGGGTATCCTTTCCTGCTTTTGACTCTTGCCAGCCGGACAGCCGGTTCTTCGAACTGCGACTTTGGCAAAGATAAGCCTGGGTGTCGGCACACTACTTGTCTGACCGCGGGTAGGACTTCTAATATAACTCCAGTCGGCCAGTCCCCGGGCCGACTAGTCGAACCCGGTGCCGGACGGAACAAGTAAATGAAATGACAAGGTCATAAGCATGATACTTTTCATTCATAGATAAAAGATGGCAGTCCCAAAGCCCTGCTCGGGGGGCCTATTGTCTCGTACTTAGTACAAAAGTTAGCGTGATACATACTGCATTTCAACTGTAAAATCTTTGAAGGAGGTTGGCGTTCCATGGTCGTTCCGACTCCTTGCCGGAGTCGTCTCTCTTGCATGCCTTGGGCTTCTGCGCGTCGATTAGGTAGTAGGAGTCATTGCCTAGAGCTCTGCTGATGACGAAGGGGCCCTCCCAAGGGGCCGAGAGCTTGTGCTGGCCGGCTGTTCGCTGGATCAGCCGGAGCACAAGATCGCCCTCTTGGAAGGATCTTGGCCTGACCATCCGACTGTGGTAGCGGCGCAAACCCTGCTGACAGATGGCAGACCGGCTGAGGGCTAATAGCCGGCCTTCTTCCAGCAGGTCGACGCCGTCTTCTCGTGCTTCCTTGGCCTCCGCCTCCGTGTACATGGTTACCCGGGGCGAGTCGAACTTGGTGTCGGTTGGGATGATCACCTCGGCACCGTACACGAGGAAGAAAGGAGTGAAGCCGGTTGACTTGTTTGGGGTAGTGCGCAGACTCCAGAGGACAACCGGCAGCTCATTGAGCCAACAGCCGGCGGAACGCTCCAGTGGTACGACCAGTCGGGGCTTGATGCCGGAGAGGATGAGGCCGTTGGCTCGCTCGACCTAGCCGTTTGACTGCGGGTGGGCGATGGACACTAAGTCCAGCCGGATACCTTGCGCTGCGCGGAAACGTGCCAAGGTTCCTTTGGCAAAATTCGTGCCACATACACACCATACATAACCGCAGAGAGAATATATATTTTCACACGAGTTCCATCCGTTGAAAACTTTTTTAATAACACAGCATCATGCCTATCTGGTCATAATTTCGAACCGTTTCCTATTTGTCGTTCCACGTTTCATGACACGGTTGCCATTGGCACGTCTTGTCAAAGTAGAGATCGTGTCCCCTTATTTCGGGATTCTCATCAATGCGGGCATGGGTAACTCAACCGTGCCGTTTATACAGCCCTTGGGAATACGCGAGTTTTTAGGACGAGTGGGGGGCGATTGATATTCGCTACCTTTATAAGGGGATAAGGACTCCCTCTTCCTCTCGCACATCCTCTCTCTGTCTCCGTCTTTCCAATCTCGAGCTCCAGTGCCCAAGTACTCATCTCCTTTCCACTCAAGCAAACATGTTCGGATCCGGAGGTCGGGGGAAGTGGATGGTCTCCTCCGTCAAGGAGGAGAACATTACCGAGCTTCGAGCGGCCGGGTATTTGGCGAAGGAGATTACCCACCGTCTACCGGCCGAGGACCAAGTCGTCCCCACGCAGAAGCCCGCCGAGAGGGTAGTATTCATCCCCCATTTCTTCCGCGGGCTAGGGTTTCCGCTCCACCCTTTCGTTCGCGGGCTGATGTACTATTACGGGATAGATTTTCACGATTTGTCCCCAAATTCCTTCCTCAACATCTCGGCGTTAATTGTCGTGTGCGAGGCCTTCCTCCACATCCAACCCCACTTTGGGCTGTGGCTCAAGGTCTTCAACGTGAAGCCCAAGGTGGTGGACGGCCAGCACGCAGAGTGCGGAGGAGCCATGGTGAGCAAGCTACCCAACGTCTCCTGGCCGAAAGGTACCTTTGTGGAGATAGTGGAGTGGCAGAGACAATGATTCTACATCACAGAACTCCGCTGCACCAACTGGGCAGCGACTGCCGAATTCCGCTCCGGGGCTCCCATGCGACTCAACTCTTGGGTCGAGAAGAGTCCGTACTAGTGCTCGCCCGATGAGCTGATAGCGTTGCCGACACGCGTCACGAGCATGATAGCCAAAGACGTCAAGCTCGTCGATGTGACCGAGGTGATGCTAGTTCGCCGGATTCTCCCATGACAGCACAGAGGCCGCCCTCTGTGGGATTTTAATCCAAAGAAACGTCAGACCCCGGTGAGGCTCTTTGAGACCACCCACGAAGACGCCTGGAAGTTGCTCTTTAAGGGCAATGAGAAACCACCGGCCACGGATTCAGACCATGGTCACGACTGTAAACACCCCGCCGTCGAGGTATGCTACTTTTGGCGTATCCCCAACTTGAATGTTTCGAGGAGGATGTCTGAGCTTTTATTATTGTTCTTTCAGGACTGGACGGAGAGGGCGAAGCGGATCCAATGTCTGGCTCCGCTACCTGAAGAACCGGTCATCCCGTGCCTAGCAAAGATGCTGGTGCTGGTGCCGCATAAGGCGCTGGAGAAGAAGGCCAAGGGGGCCAAGAGTGGCCCCAAGTCGCAAGGGCACTCCGGACGTGGCGTCCGAAGACGATGAAGCTCATTCCTCTGTCCCTAAGGAAAATGATGAGGAAGAGGAGGACGAAGAGGAAAACAACCCTCCCCCTGAGGAGAGGAGGAAGAAGAGGGCGGCTTTGGTGCATCCGAAAGCGGAAGCGCCCAAGAAGGGGAAGGGCGTACGAGCGGTCAATACCGCGTGGGACATTGACAGCAGTCCGGAACGACGCCCTCGCACTAAGACCCAAGCCGCATCATAAGTGACATGGCTCGCTCATGCGTGCATCCGTCCCTTTCTCTTCATTATTTTGACATAATTAACTGTACTATTGCAGTCCGGCCCGCGACCTTATCCAGCGATCCTCATCCGGAGGTTCGTTGGCTCCATCGAAGATGGCGAGCATGTCGCCACCACCTTCTTATTCCACCGGGGCCCGGGACGACATGGAGGTGTTGTCCCGGAGGACCGCCCCGAACCAGGGAGGAGCCCAGGACGCTATCCAGGAGGCGCCATGAGGTGAGACCTCCACTGACGGACACATGGGGGAGCCGAGCCCCATGGAGACTGGCGAAGAGGGTCGTATCCAGTCCGGCCCTCCGCCGAATACGATTCTGGAGACTCATATAGCTCCGGAGTCAGGCGAGCAGCCCCCTTTGAAAGAGGGGGGTGCGCCGCTTCCACCGGTGGCCCCTGTCCATCCAGGGGTGTCAAATAACCTGATGGAGGCACTACGAGGCGCCTCCGTCATGGACGAGCACCGTGTCCTTATGGGTGCAGTGATCGAGAAGGTTCAGTCCGCCAAGAACAGACTGGATGAAGCCTGCAGCAACCTGTTGACAGGTTTTGAGGTAAGGAAGAGAAAAAACCCATGTAGACCGTAGCCCCTGAGACGCTGTCTGGTGTTCGGCGAGACAAACCGGACAGAGGATCAGTCCTTTGTTATAGGAGACTAACTGAATGTGTATTAATAAGCAGGCGTCACTGTTGGCCGCAACCTCGCATGCTGCTGAGGTCTCTAAACTGAAGAAGAGGCTGGAGTGGAGCTCAGTGATGTTAAAATTTGGCTTCAGGAGAAACAAGGTAAATGACGACTTGCTATGTGTTCGGAAAGAATAGGCGTTGTATATTGACCGCGGTGTCATGATATGTGTAGGAGCCGCGACCGAGGTCGAGGCCCTGAGGAAGGCCCTGGGCGAGGCCGAGGAGGGGGCTATCCAGCAGCAAGCTGCCTGTAATAAGCTCAAGGCCCAGGTCAAAGAAATCTAGCAGGAGCTCCAAGATGCGGTGAAAAAATGCGAGACCTTGGAGCATGATGCGTCAGCTCAAGGGGCCAAACTCACCAAGGCTCGTCAGAGCGTGGAGACCGCACAGAGTGAGGCCCAGGCCACCCTCCAGGAGATCTAGGAGGCCAAGAAGACCATGGCGGGTAAGGCCTTTAAGCTGATTTACCACGCAGTGCATCTGACGCCTTGGAGTTCTATCGAGCCGAAGGAGGGGGATCTACGGAGAAGCTATTCTGGTCATAATATGCGGCGTCAGAGCCTCGTGTGTCCTTCACCGATCAGCTGAAACAGCTGGTGGAGCTGCATAGGGTGGCCAAACTAGCCATGAAGGATTTGATAATCCGGCTATGGCCAGCCAAAGCCATGCCAGGCAGCTACATCGGACTCGTGAGGCGGATGGTGAACGCCTGCCCTCGGCTAGACGCCGTCAAGCACTCTGGTTGTATTGAAGGTGCCCACATGGCCTTCGCTCGTTGCAAGATGTGGTGGGCGAAGATGAACGCCGTTTAAGTTGCCAGCGGGACGCCGGAGGCAAGGAGCACCGCACACCCGAGTGATATTTTGCGGATGTCATAGAAGGGTCTTGACTTGTAGCAACGCAATGTTCGCAGGACATTGTATTTGAATAAATGTATTCGTGTCGCCTTTGCCTTGTATTCTGGAAACAAAGCCTATTTTGTGATGTAATTTTGTTATGATTTTAATTGTTTCCTCCTGTGCGGCCGTGTTGCGTATAATACGAGGGTTGGCCAGTCGTCGGCTTCTGCCCTCACGTAGGTAGTACGGAGGTGTTCGGGATGGAATCTAAACAATCTTGATCCAATTGTATGGTCCTTGAATGAGTTGTTTAGCACAACGAACAAGGCAATCAGACTATACGGCTTAAACGCCCTCACTTAACCATAAGAGTTTTATAATAAAGCATGGGCGCAGCCCCTAGTTTAAGCCAGAGTGATGTCAGAATCTGATCGGGAAGTGCCGATCTCTTGCATAATGCGGAAAAAATCTCCAACAATTAGTAACCCTGGAACAGCTGACCGGATCTCATCGTATCATGACAGCCAGTTTTCGGCTTTCTCTACTGAGGTGCTCATCTGGTCAAGGCCAGGGCACAATCGCAGTAGTTCTCCCTTTACTACCCTAGCTGATTCAGCGGAACGTAGGGTAGCAAGCACAGGATCCGGGCAACCCAACTATTAACCAAAGACATGATTCGGAGCCAATGCATATAATGCTAAATTCGGGGTGCCAAACTTATCTATAAGAAGTTTTCGGACTTTGCTGCCGTATTATTGGGCGATGGAGAGCCCCTGGCGAGTTTGAGATGTACCAAAGTGTACGGATGCGTTCGACAAGCAAATCGAAATAAAATGGAGTAAGAAATGAAAACCACAGAACCTGGGTCGCAAACCATTTTCATTATAACTGTATGGATATGTTAAGGTGTATCTTGTACAAAAAGTGTGATAAGCGTTCGGGCTATTTATCATGCTGGAGTCTAGAGGGCGCAACGTGCGGGTCCTGAGAAGTAAGTAGAAATACCGTCGAGAAGAGCATACAGAGGTTACCCTACACACGTATGCTGCTTGCCGTCTTTGTGCATCGATCCTTCAAAAGGACTGGTTAACAGGTACACGGGAAAAGGGACCTGAAACAAAAAGTAAAAAAGGGGTGAAAGAATATGTGAGTCCAGGGTCGGTCAGTCCGTACTGTAGACCACAAGTTGTGCCTCCGTCGATGCCCATGGGATTTTGAGTGCGTAATTATGTGCGCGTGGTACGAGTGTTGCCACTTGATCAGGGCTGGGACGGAGGACGAATTGCTAGTCAAGCTCTTGATGGGCCGAGTTGTCCTGTGGCAGCATAGTCCGGACCTTCTTAACGGTGTCCATGGGCTCAGCAGCCGGATTGCAGATTTGCTTGAAAAGGCCGTTCTATACTTCTGCTGCTAGGGCGGCGGTTTGGTCCTCTGTATGGAGGGAGCGTTTCGTATTTCCATTAACTCTTATGACGCTGTGTGGACCGGGCATCTTGATCTTGAGGTAAGCATAGTGTGGGACCGCGGTGAATCTACTAAACGGGGTTTGTCCGAGCAGTGCGTGGTAGCCACTGCGGAAGGGGACGACATCGTAGATTAACTCTTCGCTTCGGAAGTTGTCCGGAGATGCGAAGACCACTTCCAGCATGATTGAGCCCATGCAGCATGCCTCAACGCCTCGTATGACTCCTTTAAAAGTAGTCTTTGTGGGTTTGATTCGAGAGGGATTAATGCCCATCTTCCGTACTGTATCCTGGTAGAGAAGGTTGAGGCTGCTTCCACCATCCATCATGACTCGTGTTAGGTGGAATCCGTCGATGAGGCTGCTCTACCAGGATACTAGTTGGATGGTGGATGGTGGAATCCGTGCAGCATGCCTCAATGCATGGTATGACTCCTTTAAAAGTAGTCTTTGTGGGTTTGATTCAAGAGGGATTATTGCCCATCTTCCGTACTGTATCCTGGTAGAGCAGGTTGAGGATGCTTCCACCACCAATCATGACTAGTGCGGCCGAACCGCCATGGTGGATACTAGTTGGATGATCTCGACAATTGAAGGTGATCGGAAATGACGACCACAGATTGAATTTTGGGGCGACTGGCTCTACCGCGTAGACGTCCCTGAGTGCCCGCTTGCGCTCCTTTCTGGGGATGTGCATGGCGTATATCATGTTCACCGTTTTGACTTGCGGGGGAAATTTCTTCTGCCCCCCGATGTTCTGCTGCCGGGGCTCTTCGTCCTCGTCCTCACTTTGTGATCCCTTTTCTTTGTTTTCAGCATTTAACTTGCCAGCCTGTTTGAAGACCCAACAATCTCTGTTGGTGTGATTGGCTTGTTTGTCTAGGGTGCCGTGTATCTGGCACGGACGTTCGAGTATGCGGTCGAGGCTAGAAGGTCCCTCATTGTTCCTCTTGTAGGGCTTCTTCTGTTGGCCGGACTTAGAGTCGCTGAATCCGGCGTTTACTGTGGTGTCGTCGGTGTTATCGACGTTGCTTCGGCGTTTGTGTCTATTGCGCCAGAGCTTGCTGGTGCTGTTCTTGGCCTCAGAGGGGCCTGCCTCGTTGGCTGTGTTCTTGCTTCGGGCTAGCCAGCTGTCCTCACCCACACAAACGTGGGTCATGAGCGTTGTGAGGGCTGCCATGGATTTCGGTGTTTCTTGGCCGAGGTGGCAGGCGAGCCATTCGTCACGGATACTGTGTTTGAAGGCTACTAGGGCTTCGGCGTCCAGACAGTCAACGTTATGGTTCTTCTTGGTTAGGAACCTAGTCCAGGATTTTCTGGCTGATTCTCCAAGTTGTTGAACTATGTGGCTTAAGTCATCGGCATCGGGTGGCCGGACATATGTTCCTTGGAAGTTGTCAAGGAAGGCTTCTTCCAAGTCCTCCCAGCTGCCGATGGAGTTCTCAGGCAGACTATTTAGCCAGTGTCGAGCTGGTCCTTTGAGCTTTAACGGGAGGTATTTGATAGCGTGGAGGTCATCTCCTCGAGCCATGGGGATGTGGAGAATAAAATCTTCGATCCACACTGCGTGTCGGTTGTTCCGTCGTATGATTCAATATTGACAGGCTTGAACCCCTCGAGAAATTCGTGATCCAGCACCTCATCTATGAAGTAGAGCGGGTGTGTGGCGCCTCTATAGCAGGCCGCGTCACGGCGCACCTCCGACGAAGTCCGTCTATGGTTATCGGCCCGGGTGTGATTAAGTTTGTCACGTCCGAATAGGTAGCTGTCATCCTGAGTAGGGAAGCGTCCTCATGATCCGTATATAGATCTGGTGTGTCCTGCTCTGCTGTTCAATTCCTGCCGAATATCGTATGTAATGTCCCGAGCTGGTCTGTCCCTGTGTTTGCGAGGCGGTGGGGCGGGCTGTTGTTCGGCCTGAGTTGCCGTTTTATCCCGACCGCGGGGTGGTCAGTCTGCCGCACTATCCCGACCGCGTGGAGGTCGGTCCACGTTGCGCGAGGGTGGTATGGGATCTGGTGCCTCCTCATCGAACTGAGGTAGCAGTCTGCATTTTGGGTAACTCTTGGCTGGGCGCTTGAGGCCGTATTCTTCGGCTGCCAGGACGTCTGTCCATCTATCGATGAGTAGGTCTTGATCTTCTTGGAGCCGCTGCTGCTTCTTCTTTACGCTTCTTGCAGTAGCTCTGAGCTGGCGCTTAAAGCGCTCCTGCTCGAGGGGTGCCTCAGGCACGATGAAGTCTTCATCGCCAAGGCTCTCATCATCCTCGGAGGGTGGACGATAACTGTCATCATCCGAGTCCTCGGGCGTGGCTTGTTTATCAGGGTTAACTTGCTCGATGTCCTGATCCTCCTGTTCGAATGCGGCTCCAACAGGGTCTTCATTGTTTTCAGCGTCGCTTGGAGTACTGTTTTCTCTGGTGCCAGTGTTGTCATTTTTTAAGCAACGAGGCTTGGAGCGGCGTTTAGGGCGCCGGCGTTTGGGCTATGTCTCAGAGTGTTTATTCGCATCTAGCTCTTCTTTGTCGTCGCCAGATCCTTTAGATGTATCAACCATGTACACGTCATATGAAGAGGTGGCCGTCCAACGTCCAGTGAATGGCAGGTCTTGGCCTTGCTCCTTGTCGGCATCATCGTCCATACCGTCGATGTCTTCGGAGCCATAGTCGAGCTCGTCGGTTAAATCCTCGGCGGTAGCTATGAAGTGGGTGGCAGGTGGGAAGCAAAGTTTCCCATCATCGGCTTCTAACTCGAACAGAACATAGTTCCGCTGCGAGTCCTTCTCCAAGGACAAATTCTTTAGAGAGTTCAACACATCGCCCAAAGGTGAGAGTTGGAAAACATCAGAGGCGCTGACTTCGAAGGTCGATAACCGATCTAGCTCGGTGTCCGCAGGCATACACGGTCCGGAATTTATAGTCAGAAACGAGTCCAAAATTCCGTTGACGCAGATATTATAGGGTGTTGAGTCTGTGAGCGGCTCCAATGTCGCGGACTCTGTGGCCTTGGACAGTACGATCTGCTCCGGATCTAAGGTCGTTGCAGCAATAGGAACCATCTCCTGGATGCGATCCGGTGACATATTTAAGTCATCTTCATCGGAGCGAGGGGAGGCGATCGCCGCGGTCTCGAATCCATTGAAGATCAAGTCTCCACAGATATCTGTAACGTAGTTCAAGCTTCCAAATCTGACTTGATGGCCAGGGGCATAGCTCTCGACCTGCTCCAGATGGCCATGCGAGTTGGCCCGCTGTACGAAGCCGCCGAACTCAAAAATCTGTCTGGGGAGGAAGGTTCCTCCCTGGATAGTGTCGTCATCGACGATTGAAGGGGCCATCAAACCTCTTGTCGACGGCATAGTGGAACTCTCAATGAAAGCACCAATGTCGGTGTCAAAACCGGTAGATCTCGGGTAGGGGGTCCCAAACTGTGCGTCTAGGATTGATGGTAACAGGAGACAGGGGACACGATGTTTACCAAGGTTCGGGCCCTCTCTATGGAGGTAATACCCTACTTCCTGCTTGATTGATCTTGATGAATATGAGTATTACAAGAGTTGATCTACCACGAGATCGTAATGGCTAAACCCTAGAAGTCTAGCCTGTATGACTATGGTAATGTGTGTTGTTTCCGGACTAACCCCTCCGGTTTATATAAACACCGGGGGGATCTAGGGTTTACATAGAGTCGGTTACACAAGGAGGAATCTTCATAATCAGTCGCCAAGCTTGCCTTCCATGCCACATAGAATCCAATTCGGACACGGGTATAGTCTTCGGCCTTCATGTCTTCACAGCCCATCAGTCTGGCCCATGGATAACAGGCCAGACGCCCGAGGACCCCTTAGTCCAAGACTCCCTCAATTAGCACCAGCATTTCGCAACACTAGCCTCAACCAAGAGCCCGGGGACTGGCCCCGTGCTCCTCTCTTCAGCATAGCCAAAAAGAAGCAGAAAATGGAGGAGGAGCGCAGGGATGAATGGCTCCGCCCTCTCTTTGCATCTCCTTTTATAGGCGGGACAGGGAGGGGAGCAGCTCCCTCAATAGGCGGCCACTGTCCTCCTCCGCCATTCAAGACGACTGGGCCCTCGCCTTGATGCTCTCCCGTGCAACGCGCCTCTATTACCTACCCCGTGCAATGCATGCCACATACATGGCTGAGGACAAGGGCGTGGTGTGAAGAGTGAATTGGCAGTTTCTACCCCGTGCGTTAAATTTAATCACGGGCCATTATCAAGGCAGCCCCACCTCTATTGGCTTTACACGACGCGTGGGGAAACCGTAAAATGGTCTGGAATCAAGATCAATGGAGAAGCAAAGAAGACCTTAAGAGACCAGCCTCTTCAGCACCCCAGCCTGTGCACTTATTAGGCCCTACCCCGACGACGCTCGATAGCGCTTTCGGGGTAGACCCGGGGGTTTCTGTCGGTGCAATAAACCCTGAGTCTGTTGCCCAGACTATGCACACGCACGGGAACGAGATTGAAGCACTAACCCAAGTCAAACTACAAGGGACTAAGAGATTCGAAGGACCAATGATAACCCACAAGTATAGGGGATCGCAATAGTTTTCGAGGGTAGAGTATTCAACCCAAATTTATTGATTCGACACAAGGGGAGACAAAGAATATTCTCAAGTATTAGCAGCTGAGTTGTTAATTCAACCACACCTGTATAACATAATATCTGCAGCAAAGTGTTTACTAGCAAAGTAATATGATAGTAATGGTAAAAGTGGCAAAAGTAACGGTAGTAGTTTTGGTTTTATAGTGATTGTAACAGTAGCAACGAAAAAGTAACTAAGCGGAGAACAATATATGAAAAGCTCGTAGGCATTGGATCGGTGATGGAGAATTATGTCGGATGCGATTATTCATGCAACAGTTATAACATAGGGTGACACAAAACTAGCTCCAATTCATCAATGTAATGTACGCATGTATTCCGAATATAGTCATACGTGCTTATGGAATAGAACTTGCATGACATCTTTTGTCCTACCCTCCCGTGGCAACGGGGTCCTAATGGAAACTAAGGTATATTAAGGCCTCCTTTTAATAGAGTACTGGACCAAAGCATTAACACATAGTGAATACATGAACTCCTCAAACTACGGATCACAGGAGTGGTCCCGATTATTGTCACTTCGGGGTTGCCGGATCATAACACATAGTAGGTGACTATAGACTTGCAAGATAGGATCAAGAACTCACATATATTCATGAAAACATAATAGGTTCAGATCTGAAATCATGGCACTCGGGCCCTAGTACAAGCATTAAGCATAGCAAAGTCATAGCAACATCAATCTCAGAACATAATGGATACTAGGGATCAAACCCTAACAAAACTAACTCGATTACATGATAAATCTCATCCAACCCATCACCGTCCAGCAAGCCTACGATGGAATTACTCACGCACGGCGGTGAGCATCATGAAATTGGTGATGGAGATGGTTGATGATGAACGATGAATTCCCCTCTCCGGAGCCCCGAACGGACTCCAGATCAGCCCTCCCGAGAGAGATTAGGGCTTGGCGGCTCCGTATCGTAAAACGATGAATCCTTCTCTCTATTTTTTCTCCCGAAACAAATATATAGAGTTGGAGTTGAGGTTGGAGCGTCAGGGCCACGAGGCAGGGGCGCGCCCAGGGGGCTAGGCGCCCCCCACCTCGTGGACAGGGTGTGGGCCCCCTGACGTGGATCTTCTTCCAGTATTTTTTATATATTCCAAAAATAATCTCCGTTGATTTTCAGGTCATTCCGAGAACTTTTATTTCTGCACAAAAATAACACCATGGCAATTCTGCTGAAAACAGCGTCAGTCCGGGTTAGTTCCATTCAAATCATGCAAGTTAGAGTCCAAAACAAGGCAAAAGTGTTTGGAAAAGTAGATACGACGGAGACATATCAACACATCGAGTCAAGAGGCCAAGAGAAGCAAGATACCATCAGAGGAGAGGCCTCCTTTGCCGGGCAGGCGAGCCCGGCAAAGGGCGAGGCCACACTCAGAAGCAGACAACCAAGGCGTCCCGGCAGGGCCTGCCGGGACTCACGGAGGCGAACCCACCTCAGCAACCACTCCACCACGACCCACGTCGTCAATCAGTGTGGTGTCAAGCCGCAAAGTGACTGAGTGGCAGCCATTCACCACATGGCAGCCTCTCCCTACAGGAAAAACCCACAGATGACACCCGTCCTGCGACGTGTCAGACGAGTAGGCGTGGAGCTGGCAAGATGGCCCGGCAAGCCTTGGGCAACCAACTATGTGACGTTGAGCGGTGCATTTAATGCGCCCTGTCAGCCCGCAGAGTTAGGTATGATAGCACTGTTTGCTATCTTATCAGTGCATAATGACTACTTTGCCATTGTGGTAACCCCTTGATCCCTATAAAAGGAGGCCCATGGCAACCATAGAAAGGGTTAGAAGGTTGGATAACTCACACCCCCATACACGCGTAGCTACTGCCGCCCTGAGGCAACCCCTGCGGCAAGTGTACTACCTCCACCACCACCTTTTCCACCATCAATCCACAAAGCAGGAGTAGGGTTTTACGCCTCAGAGCGGCCGAACCTGGGTAAAATTGCCCCGTGTGATCTCTGTTGCGCTGCCCCCACACTTTCTGCTCTTTGTGCAACGCGATGCCCCCCTGCGAACAGCAAGGCCCTTCTGGTCCCATATTGGTCGTGGTATTCGCGAGATCCCATCAATAGATATCAATGTGAGTGAGTAGGGATTGCCATGCAACGGATGCACTAGAGCTATAAGTGTATGAAAGCAAAAGAAACTAAGTGGGTGTGCATCCAACTCTTGCTCACGAAGACCTAGGGCATTTGAGGAAGCCCATCATTGGAATATACAAGCCAAGTTCTATAATGTAAAATTCCCACTAGTATATGAAAGTGACATCATAGGAGACTCTCTATCATGAAGATCATGGTGCTACTTTGAAGCACAAGTGTGGTAAAAATGATAGTAACATTGTCCCTTCTCTCTTTTTCTCTCATTTTTTTTTCTTCTTTTTTTCTCTTTTTCGTTCCGGAGTCTCATCCCGACTTGTGGGGGAATCATAGTCTCCATCATCCTTTCCTCACATGGGACAATGCTCTAATAATGATGATCATCACACTTTATTTACTTACAACTCTCGATATTTAGAACAAAATATGATCTATGTGAATGCCTCCGGCGGTGTACCGGGATGTGCAATGATCAGAGTGACATGTATGAAAGAATTATGAATGTTTGCCACAAATACGATGTCAACTACATGATCATGCAAAGCAATATGACAATGATGAAGCGTGTCATAATAACGGAACGGTGGAAAGTTGCATATATCTCGGAATGGCTATGGAAATGCCATAATAGGTAGGTATGGTGGCTGTTTTGAGGAAGGTATATGGTGGGTTTATGGTACCGGCGAAAGTTTGCGCGGTACTAGAGAGGCTAGCAATGGTGGAAGGGTGAGAGTGCGTATAATCCATGGACTCAACATTAGTCATAAAGAACTCACATACTTATTGCAAAAATTCTATTAGTTATCAAAACAAAGTACTCACAGCATGCTCCTAGGGGGATAGATTGGTAGGAAAAGACCATCGCTCGTCCCCGACCGCCACTCTCATAAGAAGACAACATCAATAATCATGCTCCACTCATCACAAACGTTCACCATACGTCATCTATGGGAATCACATACGTTACACAGAAGTATTTCCAATCAAAAATTATACTAGCATGACTATAACTATGACATCTTTATCCAAAAACAACAATAATTTCGGGGTGACCCGGTAATCCAACATCGGAAACGACGCTCAAACATTACCAGGAGTGCCTACTGGCTGAACGGCTGCTGAAATCTAGCGGTATGACCTGCAGTTGACCCTGTTGGGGTTACATCGGTTATAATGGACGGTTGACCCTGTGGGTGATTGTTCCTGGTGACCTGGCCTTTGACCTGGCGCTTGCCCCGGCCGGGTAAGCGTCCCCGGTTGACTGGGCGGGTTGACTACCCGGTTGACCCATCTGGTCTCTTCCTATCCGGGTTTCTGATTCCGGCCGCCCTTTGAGCACCGTGCACTGGAATTGGCCATAGTCGACTGTCGGTGTCAAAACCGGCGGATCTCGGGTAGGGGGTCCCGAACTATGCGTCTAGGCCAGATGGTAACAGGAGGCAGGGACACAATGTTTTACCCAGGTTCGGGCCCTCTTGATGGAGGTAAAACCCTACGTCCTGCTTGATTAATATTTGATGATATGGGTAGTACAAGAGTAGATCTACCACGAGATCAGAGAGGCTAAACCCTAGAAGCTAGCCTATGGTATGATTGTATGTTGTCCTACGGAACTAAAACCTCCGGTTTATATAGACACCGGAGAGGTTAGGGTTACACAAGGTCGGTTACAAAGGAGGAGATACACATATCCGTATTGCCTAGCTTGCCTTCCACGCCAAGTAGAGTCCCATCCGGACACGAGACGAAGTCTTCAATCCTGTATCTTCATAGTCTAACAGTCCGGCCAATGGAGATAGTCCGGCTGTCCGGAGACCCCCTAATCCAGGACTCCCACAGTAGCCCCTGAACCAGGCTTTCAATGAACGATGAGTCCGGCGCGCAGTATTGTCTTCGGCATTGCAAGGCGGGTTCCTCCTCCGAATATACCATGGAAGAATTTGAATATAAGGATAGTGTCCGACCCTGCAAAATAAGTTCCACATACCACCGTAGAGAGAATAATATTTCCACAAATCCAATTTGCTGACTTGTTTTGGCAACACGACATTATGTCATGGCCCGGTGATTATTCGAACCGTTTCCTTTAACTAGCCCCGCACATAACGCGAGGCAGTTTTTTGACACGTCTTGTCAAAGCAGAGATCGTCCCCTTATCACGGGATTCTCATCAATACGGGTGGGTAACCCAACCACGCCATCGATTACGGCGCTTGGGGGATAAGCGAGTTTTACCAGGCTAGTGGGGACGCATAGTTTCGTGCCCATATAAAGGGATAAGGATTACCTTTTCATCCACGCCTTCTTCCTCCTTTGCTCATCCCTTCGCACACTCGAGCTCTCAACAGCGCAGTTCCGCATTTCCACCTGACTCTTCCCAGTCGGACGCGACCAGTGTAGGAATCTAGAAGTAGATGTGTCTAGAGGGGGGTGATTAGACACTTATAAAGTTGCAATTTTTAAGCCTTTTTGGTTTAAGTGGAGTTTAGGCACAATTTCAACACACACAATACATATCAAGCAAGCATGCAAAGAGTATATGAGCAGCGGAATGTAAAGCATGCAACTTGCAAGAATGTAAAGGGAAGGGTTTGGAGAATTCAAACGCAATTGGAGACACGATGTTTTTCCCGTGGTTCGGATAGGTGGTGCTATCCTACATCCACGTTGATGGAGACTTCAACCCACGAAGGGTAACGGTTGCGCGAGTCCACGGAGGGCTCCACCCACAAAGGGTAACGGTTGCGCGAGTCCACGGGGCTCCACCCACGAAGGGTCCACGAAGAAGCAACCACCCACAAAGGGTCCACGAAGAAGCAACCTTGTCTATCCCACCATGGCCATCGCCCACAAGGACTTGCCTCACTAGCGGTAGATCTTCACGAAATAGGCGATCTCCTTGCCCTTACAAACTCCTTGGTTCAACTCCACAATCTTGTCGGAGGCTCCCAAGTGACACCTAGCCAATCTAGGAGACACCACTCTCCAAGAAGTAACAAATGGTGTGTAGGTAATGAACTCCTTGCTCTTGTGCTTCAAATGATAGTCTCCCCAACACTCAACTCTCTCTCATAGGATTTGGATTTGGTGGAAAGAAGATTTGAGTGGAAAGCAACTTGGGGAAGGCTAGAGATCAAGATTCATATGGTAGGAATGGAATATCTTGGTCTCAACACATGAGTAGGTGGTTCTCTCAGAACATATGAGTTGGAAGTGTATGTGTTCTGATGGCTCTCTCCAAGGAAGAGGAGGTGGAGGGGTATATATAGCCTCCACACAAAATCCAACCGTTACACACAATTTACCAATCTCGGTGGGACCGAATCAACAAACTCGGTCGGACCGAAATAGTAAACCTAGTGACCGTTAGAGATTTCGGTGGGACCGACTGGATCAACTCGTGGACCTGATGTACTATGGTTAGGGTAAATCCAAAACTCGGTTTGACCGATTACTCAAACTCGGTGGGACCGATGTACTAGTTAGGGTAAATCCAAAACTCGGTTTGACCGATTACTCAAACTCGGTGGGACCGATTTGGGTAATAAGTGAAACAGAGAGTTGGCCAAGCAAACTCGGTGGGGCCGATTGCATATCTCGGTGGGACCGAAAATATTGCAATAGGTAACAGAGAGTTTGCAAGCCCATCTCGGTGAGACCGAGATCCCATCGGTGAGACCGAACTGATTAGGGTTTCTGGCAGTGGCTATGACAGGTGAAACTCGGTGGCGCCGGATAGGAATAATCGGTAGGTCCGAGTTTGGCTTTGGGTTTAGGTCATATGTGGAAGTGGGAAAGTAGCTGAGGATTTTGGAGCATATCATTAAGCACATGAAGCAAGAGGCTCATTAAGCAACACCTCATCCCTCCTTGATAGTATTGGCTTTTCCTATGGACTCAATGTGATCTTGGATCACTAAAATGTAAAATGAAGAGTCTTGAGCTTGAAGCTTTAGCCAATCCTTTGTCCTTAGCATCTTGAAGGAGTTCCCACAACCTTTAGTCCATGCCACTCCATTGTTGAACTTATCTGAAACATGCTAGATAGAAATGTTAGTCCAACAAGAGATATGTTGTCATCAATTATCAAAACCACCTAGGGAGCACTTGTGCTTTCAATCTCCCCCTTTTTGGTAATTGATGGCAACATACATCAAAGCTTTAGATAAAGATATAAAGAACAGCAAGTAAAGCTTTGGAAGGACATGTAACAAGCATAGGCTCCCCCTACATGTATGCACTCATGTAAATATGAAATATAGAGGCATGTGAGAGCATAACCATGACAGAGTAGGCAATGTGTTACATGTATCTTGGCCATATGCATCAGAGCAAAAGATTATCAAGGAAAATACCTTCATGCTCATGAGTCCTTCTTGCAAACAGTATGTACATAAGCAAGAACTCCTCATACTCATGATTTTGATGCATATACTTACCTTGTGGTCTTGAGTTGGCTTAGGATGGAATGAACCTGCACAAACAAAGTTAGATAACACAGGTACATCCACTAGCCAGAGCAAACAAAAGAAACCACAAGAATACCAAGACTGGGATGACATGTAGAGAGTGAGTACAAGGTACCACATTGGATTCAACATGTCCCCAAGAATAAAGATATGCAATGAATTTGACTGATTTCTTTCCCTTAGGTGTCTTGCTCCCCCAGAATCTTACATGGGATATTGGGAGAAGATAAGGAACAGCAAATCAGAGCTGAAAGATACAAATGAACATGTCTTTCCCCCTAAAAAGACATGTGACATCTCTCCTCTTGAACATCAAGCATCAAGCATCTGGGACATGGGATCCTTGAGTATTCTCTCCCCCTGGAAGTCTCTCTCTCCCCCTTAATACTTTCTCTCTTGTAGGTTTGGTCCTTGAGGCTTTTTCTCTCCCTTGATGTGATCTCTCTCCTACAAGCTTTGATGTGATCTCTCTCTCCCCCTTTGACATCAATTTCCAAGAAGGGCTTTCTGGAATCCGTCGTATAGGTTTGGTCCTTGAGACTCAGCACAAAGCAATGGATAAAACTGTGATGCTTGTAGAGGACAAGATTCATTGAGTAGAGCTGGATCAGAAGAAATATAGAACAAGTGGCAAACTGTTTTTCCTGTTGCGAAGTCGGTGGCACCGAGTGGAATGTTTCGGTGGTACCGAAAGGATTCGGTTGGACCGAAAATTACAAGTCGGTGAAACCGAGTTCACACAGAGAAAAACACTTGTCACCTCAGCTCACTAGACATGTAGGATCTCACAAAGATTTGCAATGAATTACCTGAAGGATTTGCAAGGAATTGAATGCAGAAAATGCAGAACAAAAACAAAGAGAAAAGAGAAGAAACTGAAAGATCTAGATGAAGTTTTTTGAAAAAGAGAAAGAAAATAAACATGCATGAGACAAATGCAATAACAAAGAAAAGAACACAAGAGAACTTCATCTAGAGTTGGGCAGTGACATAGTCACCTATGTTAGAGTATATTGACTTAGGAGTCAAGTGAGAACACTTGATCATAGGTCATACTCATCGTTTAAGCTCAAAATGGGGTTACCATTTTTCGTTTAAGCATCTTGATGTATTCACATCTTGTTGAGTTGCTTTGACTCATGTCTTGGAGTAAAGCTTCTCTAAGATGGAATAACATACCTTGGGTGGTGTGTGGTTCTTGCTCATGTAGTTGAACTTGTGTGGGTGCTCAAGGTTGATGTAGCTCATCAAGAGTTGGGAGCACTACTTGGAGTTTGAGTTCATCTACCTACATGGGTTAGTTCTTGCAAGGAAGAGCACTTGTGTATCCAAAAATGACAATCATGAAGCTCAACATAGAATTTGTCAAAGGATATGTTTGAATGGTTTTGTGCTTCCTTGTCTTCAACCACCATTGTGTAGAGTCTTGGTGATGTAGAGATTGCTCAAGATGTGAGTGAGTCGCAATCTCATGGAATTAGATTCAACCAAGCACCTACATGGGTTAGACAACATGCAAGGTGCAAATATATCCAAGACATAAGATAGTTATCATAAGAGATATATCATGGATTAGTCATAAGCTCATGTCTTGCATGTATCCAATGGAGTTTCTACTCCAAGTTCGAAGCATCAATGATGTTCAATTCTCCTCTCGACCTTTGCATTATTGCATATTGAACTTCTTGAATAAGTCCTTGGTGTACTTTGTTTGAGAGACAAATGTACCTTCCTTAGTTTGCTTGATTTGCAAACTGAGAAAGAATTTGAGTTCACTCATCATAGACATCTCAAACTTCTCTGACATTAGCTTTCCAAACTTTTCGCTAAAGAGAGGGTTAGTTGAACCAAATATGATATCATCAACATAAATTTGGCATACAAATAGTTCTCCATTAACCCTTTTAGTAAAAAGAGTAGAATCAATTTTACCAATTTCAAAACCACTTGTAGTAAGGAACTTGGTCAAGCATTTATACCATGCTCTAGGAGCTTGTTTAAGACCATAAAGAGCTTTGTGAAGTTTGTAAACATGATTTGGTTTCTTAGGATTGATAAAACCGGGAGGTTGTTTGACATAAACTTCCTCCTCTATTTCACCATTTAGAAAAGCACTTTTAATGTCCATTTGGTACAAGGTGATATTATGGTGATTAGCATAGGCAAGTAAGATGCGAATGGACTCAAGTCTAGCAACGGGAGCATATGTCTCACCATAGTCCATACCTTCGACTTTTGTGTATCCTTGGGCGATGAGACATGCTTTGTTGCAAACCACTTGTCCATCTTCATCTTGCTTGTTGCGAAACACCCATTTCGTACCAATGATGTTGTGGTTGTTGTCGGGCTTCTCAACCAATGTCCAAACTTGGTTTCTCTCAAAATTGTGTAGCTCCTCATGCATAGCGTTTATCCAATCCGGATCTTCCAATGCTTCTTCAACCTTCATAGGTTCAATGCCAGAGATGAATGAATAGTTTTCACAAAAGTTAGCTAAACGAGTTTTTGAGCGAGTGATTCTCCCGGTTTGTATATCATTGAGGATTTGCTCGACGGGATGATCTTTGGCAATTCTTTCTCGAACTCGTGAGAGCTTTTGCTTGGGTCTTCATTGAACATCTTCTTCATCTTGTTCTTCTTCTTGGCCTTCTTCATTGTTGACGTCGTCGTTCTCTTGTCGTGGTGGAGAAAGAGGTTGTTGATGTTCGTCTTGATGCATTTCCTTGTCTTCTTCATCTTGGTGTGTCCCACTTGTGGATGCTTCCATGTCGATTCTTGGTTCACCTTGTCGTGAAGTAGAAGCTTCCACTTGGACGGATGCAGTACTCTCCTTCACCTCCGTTGGACGAATTTTGCCAATGGACAAGTCTTGGATTGCTTCTGAAGGGTCTTTATCTCCTACATCAATTGGCAATTGCTCTACTTGCGAGCCATTAGATTCATCAAACTTCACATCTACCGTCTATTCAACCTTTCGGGTGAAATTGTTGTAGACACGGTAAGTGTGAGAGTTTGAGCCATAACCAAGTAGAAAACCTTCATGAGATTTAGGAGCAAACTTTGAACGACGATGCTTATCAAGAATGTAGCACTTTGAGCCGAATAGTCGAAAGTATCCAACTTGGGGTTTGTTACCGGTGAGAAGCTCGTATGCCGTCTTGCCGAGTAGCTTGTGAAGATATAAGCGATTTGTTGCGTGACAAGCTGTCTCAACCGCTTCTGCCCAAAAGTGCTTCGGCGTCTTGTATTCATCAAGCATCGTTCTTGCCATTTCGATGAGCGTCCAGTTCTTCCTCTCAACAACTCCATTTTGTTGAGGTGTGTACGTAGCCGAGAACTCGTGTGAAATCCCTTCTTCGTCAAGAAAGGTGTCCACATTTGCGTTCTTGAACTCCATTCCGTTGTCACTCCGAACCTTCTTGATCTTCACGTCAAACTGATTTTGGGCCTTCCTAGCGAAGTTTCTGAAGATCTTCTGGACCTGCGACTTGTCATTAAGAAAGAACACTCACGTAAATCTTGAAAAATCATCAACTATAACTAGACCAAAAGAATTTCCACCGAGACTCTTGTAGGCGTTGGGACCAAAAAGATCCATATGAAGTAGCTCGAGTGGCCTTCTTGTGGTCATGATGTTCTTCACGGGATGCCTTCCTCCAACCTGTTTACCTGCTTGACAAGCACTGCAAAGTCTATCCTTATCAAATATGACATCGTTAACTCCAAGGATATGATTTCCTTTAATAAGCTTGTCAAGGTTTCTCATGCCAACGTGACCTAGTCGTCTATGCCACAACCAACCTTTTGAGGATTTAGCAACAAAGCAAGTTTTAGGTTGTGCCTTTTTAGAGAAATCGACAATGTAAAGATCACATCTACGCATACCGGTAAAGTTCATTTTATGATTGTCTCGACGAAATACTTGGCAATCTACCTCAGTAAATAGGACATTCAAACAGAAATCAGCAAGTCTAGATACTGAAAGTAAGTTGTAGCCGAGAGATTCAACGAGCATGACATTTTGAATGGAACTATCATGTGAGATGGCCACCTTACCAAGGCCAACCACTTTACCCTTTAAATTATCACCAAAGGTGACATATTTTCGAGGGCCGTCATTTTCAACAAGCTCACGAAACATCTCTTCATCTCCGGTCATATGATCAGTACATCCACTATCAAGAACCCATTCCTTTCCTCCTGATTCATATCCCCGAAGATTTGCCATAAGACCAAAATGTCTCATTGCATCATCAAGATCGAAGTCACTATCATCATCATCATAGTATCCATGTTCATCATGATCTTGTGACTCATCATTTCTTAGAGAGGGTAATTCAGTAGATAAATGATCATCAAAGTGGTCACTTTTATGAATTCTTATAGCTTCGAATATGATATCACTAATGATTCCAACATCTCCTTTAGCATGCTTAAGATTGGTAAGTTCAAATAGACAATTACCAAAACTAGGATCACTAGAGTTCATTTTACTCAAGGCAATAGATTTATGGAGAATTTCATCCAAAGTTTTCAAGGAATGATCGGGAAATCGTTCCTCAAGAAATTTCCATATAGTATAGGCACAATTAAAAGTAGGCAAATTAGCAATCAAATTTTTGGGCAATCATCTAATGATGAGCTCAATAGTTCTAAGATTGCGAATCATGTCAATATCTTCATCTAGGGTAGGATGCAAAGGATCAATATGAGGTGCACAAGGGCTAGCAATATACTTGTTCAAATGATATTGATTGAAAATTACAAGCATCTCATTTTTCCACTCATGAAAATACTCTCCATCAAGAATAGGCACTCTATGTCTAAGACTCCCTAAGGTAGACATATCCATCTTCCTCCAATGGTGATTAAACCAAGGCAATGGAGACCAAAGCTCTGATACCACTTGTAGGATCTAGAAGTAGATGTGTCTAGAGGGGGGGTGATTAGACACTTAGTTTGGTTTGAGTGGAGTTTTAGGCACAATTTCAACATACACAATACATATCAAGCAAGCATGCAAAGAGTATATGAGCAGCGGAATGTAAAGCATGCAATCTGCAAGAATGTAAGGGGAAGGGTTTGGAGAATTCAAACGCAATTGGAGACACGGATGTTTTTCCCGTGGTTCGGATAGGTGGTGCTATCCTACATCCACGTTGATGGAGACTTCAACCCACGAAGGGTAACGGTTGCACGAGTCCACGGAGGGCTCCACCCGCGAAGGGTAATGGTTGCGCGAGTCCACGGAGGGCTCCACGCACGAAGGGTCCATGAAGAAGCAACCACCCACGAAGGGTCCATGAAGAACCAACCTTGTCTATCCCACCATGGCCATCGCCCACGAAGGACTTGCCTCACTAGCGGTAGATCTTCACGGAGTAGGCGATCTCCTTGCCCTTACAAACTCCTTGGTTCAACTCCACAATCTTGTCGGGGCTCCCAAGTAACACCTAGCCAATCTAGGAGACACCACTCTCCAAGAAGTAACAAATGGTGTGTAGGTAATGAACTCCTTGCTCTTGTGCTTCAAATGATAGTCTCCCCAACACTCAACTCTCTCTCATAGGATTTGGATCTGGTGGAAAGAAGGTTTGAGTGGAAAGCAACTTGGGGAAAGCTAGAGATCAAGATTCATATGGTAGGAATGGAATATCTTGGCCTCAACACATGAGTAGGTAGTTCTCTCTCAGAAATAGGATGCTGGAAGTGTAGGCTTAGTCTGATGGCTCTCTCTCCGAACGAAGAGGAGGTGGAGGGGTGTATATAGCCTCCACACAAAATCCAACCATTACACACGATTTACCAATCTCGGTGGGACCGAATCAACAAACTCGGTCAGACCGAAATAGGAAACCTAGTGACCGTTAGAGATTTTCGGTGGGACCGACTGGATCAACTCGGTGGGACCGATGTGCTAGGGTTAGGGTAAATCCAAAACTCGGTTTGACCGATTACTCAAACTCGGTGGGACCGATTTGGGTAATGAGTGAAACAGAGAGTTGGCCAAGAAAACTCGGTGGGGCCGATTGCATATCTCGGTGGGACCGAAAATATTGCAATAGGTAATAGAGAGTTTGCAAGCCCATCTCGGTGAGACCGAGATCCCATCGGTGAGATCGAACTAATTAGGGTTTCTGGCAGTGGCTATGACAGGTGAAACTCGGTGGCGCCGGATAGGAATAATCGGTAGGTCCGAGTTTGGCTTTGGGTTTAGGTCATATGTGGAAGTGGGAAAGTAGCTGAGGATTTTGGAGCATATCATTAAGCACATGAAGCAAGAGGCTCATTAAGCAACACCTCATCCCTCCTTGATAGTATTGGCTTTTCGTATGGACTCAATGTGATCTTGGATCACTAAAATGTAAAATGAAGAGTCTTGAGCTTGAAGCTTTAGCCAATCCTTTGTCCTTAGCATCTTGAAGGAGTTCCCACAACCTTTAGTCCATGCCACTCCATTGTTGAACTTATCTAAAACATGCTAGATAGAAATGTTAGTCCAACAAGAGATATGTTGTCATCAATTATCAAAACCACCTAGGGAGCACTAGTGCTTTCAACGGAGCAAGGATCGGGAAGAAGGAGAAGCCAGGAGGAATGGACTGGAAGGGCACGCGCAGCCCCGTACTTATAGCCGGCGAAGGCCAACCGCCGGCCTCCACAATCACAGGTAATCATGACACAATTTGCATGCAGGGACTTGTCCAACTCACACGATCACCGAGGCATCGTGGGGAAGTGGAGACGCCCACGTCCCATCAACCGCCACGCGGCGCCCAAGGCCGCAGGCTGTTAGGGCCCGCGGCGCTTCGCCCTTGCCCTTTCGCCTCTCGGCACGGCCAAGTCCGGGCGCGCCTTGGGCCCGGGGGCTACTGTCGGCATTCTGGGAACGGGGGTCCCCAGACTTGCCTGCCTGCGGCCTGCAGCGTGGCTCAAAGGAGGCCCAGCATGGCCCATCTACATCAACGCAAGACTCAAGACCCTCGCGAGGGGCCAAGCCTCGCGAGGCGGACGACATGGAGCTTCCTCAGGCACGGCCTCGTCAGGCTGGCTCGAGAGGAGGCGGAGAGATCAAGGCGAGGTACCTCGCGAGGTGCCCGTGACGCAAGCCATGACGACTCGGGGCGCCAGGCGGGTGCCAGCGCGCGCAGCGTCCTTCTTTCCTCTTTGGTGCAAAGGGGGCAAGCGCAGCCGCGGAGTACCGAGGCATCAGGCAAAGGTTGCCATTTTGGTGCAACGAGACCAAGACCAGGAGGACTACGAGATGGAGGTCACCATGGAGCCCAAGACGGCGTCGTCACCAGAGCTTTGCGCAGGCGAAGACTGCTTTTGTCAGGATAGTTGATACTTGCTGTCCCCCTTCAAATTAGCCCGCCATTGTTGGCTCCCTTCCCGCTCGATATTTGGGAAGAGGACCAGGGCCTCTATAAATAGGACCAGCCACCCGCATAGCAAGGGGACGGACGGTCGACAAGTGAGAGTAAGGCAGTGAGTGAGAGAGAGAGAGAAAAGGGTGACTGAACTCCTCCTAGAAGTTCATCGCCCCAGCCAAGAACAGACCCTCGCGAGGCTGTTCTTCCTTGTATTGTTCATCATCATCAGCCCCAGGAGGCAATCCACCAACCACACACTGGAGTAGGGTATTACACCACAATGGTGGCCCGAACCAGTATAAATCTTGTGTCCCTTGTACAGTTCTTTTAGTAGTTTAGATCTTTGCGAGGCGGGGAGGTAGAAGGCATAATCTCCGCGTGCACCCCAGTGTTCGAACCTTAAGGGTCTGCCGGAACCCGAAATCCGACATTTGGCGCACCAGGTAGGGGTGCGCCAGAATTCGTCGTCCACTGCCCCGTTCTCCTCCGACCATCGCATCCATGTCCGACGCTCGTCGGGCCCGCGCCGAGCGCCGGGCCGCCATCGCTTCTCGCGTCGCCCAGACGGCGCCCGTCGGCGGACGTCCTCGTCGTTCCCCGTCGCCCGCCGTCAACGCCGCCACCGGCCCGGCGGGGGGCAAGCAGCAAGCGTCGTCCCAGCATCCATCCGTGCGGCAAGACGGCCACACCGCTACTCCATCGCTCGCACCCGCTGGTTCTTCGTCCCGCGCGCTCCGCGCACCCTTGGAGGCTCGAGCTACGCTCCTCGCGGCAAACGAGCTTCTACGCTACCGTCCCGTCAACGACGTCTACAAGGAGTGGCTCGACTGCGTCGCCGAGCTTGTCCGCGCCGCAGGGGGCTCTCCCGCGCCGTCCGTTCCTCTGCGCCACACCATGCCCCGTGCGGGCAACGAAGCTCCGGAGGCGTCCCAGCCGCCTCCTCTCCAAGAAGACGCCATGGCTCCAAGGCGCGTGGCCCCTAGGCGGAACCCACTCCGTCAGGTGCCAGCGTAGCAAGAACGGAGCTACCAAGAGATCCCACGCCCGCAAGGGGCTGCCCGGGCGCTCCCTGCTCCGGCACGCCGTGATCCTGCTCCAGTTCCGGCACGCCAAGACCCCGCGCTGCTCCTAGCTACAGCGCGAGGGGACCCTCAAGACCAAGCTCTCCACCAGCCGAGGCCTTTCGTGGCCGCCGCAGGCTCCCGTGCCTACACCACCAAGCTGCATAGCGTCGCATGGCCAGGCAAATTCAAGCCAGACCTGCCTCCTCGTTACGATGGCACGACTGACCCTGCGGAGTTCCTCCAGCTCTATGAGTTGGGCATCGAAGCTGCCAGCGGAGACGAAAAGGGCATGGCGAACTGGTTCCCCATGGCGCTCAAGGAAGGAGCTCGCACCTGGCTCCTGAATCTGGCTCCGAGCACGATCTCTTCCTGGGACCAGATGCGCACCCGCTTCATCGCCAACTTCCAAGGTACTCGCGACCGGCCACCCGCCGTGAGCGACATGCGCCGCATCAAGCAACAACCCGGAGAGACCCTGTAGAAGTACATCCAGCGCTTCAACAGCGCGTGCCTCAAGGTCCCCAAGGTGTCCGAGGAGGCCATCATCTCGGCCTTCTCTGATGGTGTGCGCGACGTTAAGATGATGGAGGAGCTGGCGGTGCTTGAAGACCTGTGCACCTCCATGGAGCTGTTCAACTTAGCGACCAAGTGCGCCAGGGCTGAGGAGGGACGCCTCTCCCTCCTCGAGCTGCCTGCCGCAGAACTAGAGGAGAAAAAGCCCAAGGCCAAGGACGTGAAGCGCAAGGGGGCTTCCGGGCTCGCAGCAGAACTAGACACCAAGCGGGGCAAAGATCTGCCTGAGTCCGCCAGGGGCAGCCGGTACTGTGTGTACCACGACCTCCACACCCACAACACCAACGAATGCCAAGAACTCCGCGCCTGCGGGAAGGAAGTGTCGGTGTACTAGAGTAGGGGTACCCTAGTATCCCGAACTTGTGCACGGGCAGTCGCAGCATCCCGCGGCAAGGCTTGCCGGGTGACCGCCAAGATCCTCCGTGGTTCCTTTGGAGCCATTCAAGAACAAAGTGTCCAAGTCAAGAAGACAAGACCCCGGCAAGAGGAGCTTGCCGGGAAGGCCACTCAAGGCATTTCATGGAACTTGCCGCGGCGCACCACGCGTTCCGGCAAGACCCGGTGAGCGACAAGCTCCCGGACGCGGCAAGACAACGACCGCGGCAAGGAGCTCGCCGCGGCAAGCCACCTCTCCGTGCCTGCGCTCCAGCACATCCACCAACGTGTCGCTCTGGGGCCCTTCCAGGCATACGTGGCGGAAGGCTGTGCAGCTAGGGACGTGCGGTGGCAAGCGGCGCTGACAAGATCGCCATCGTGGCGAACGCCGGCGTCCTTGGCGGTCCCTTTTCGCACTGTTTAGGCGACACAGACGGGCATTTAAGACCCTTGTCCCCTGCCGTCAGGGTTAGGTATGATACACTGTAGCAGGTAGCTGTGCCTACCACAGCACCTTTCCATTTTTGCCCTTTACCTCCGTTGCCACCTGTCGGTAGCCCCTTGAGTATATAAAAGGAGGCCCGTGTGCAACGTAGAAGGGGGGTCAGCCAGTTCGAACACTCACGCTCGGTCTTGCTAGCCGCTGGTGTGTACTGTAGCACTCCGCGCTCTCGAGCTAGAAATCAATACAAAACCACAAAGCAGGAGTAGGGTTTTACGCATCCGTGCGGCCCGAACCTGGGTAAATCGCTCGCGTGCTTCGCCTCGATTTGCTCTTTGCACGATCTCCGCCCCCGCCGAACCGAAAGGGACCCGGCCCGCCGGTCCCATAGGTGCCCGTTGATCAGTACCCCGGCATCCTTGGCGCGCCAGGTAGGGGGCGTCGAAGTTGTGTGAACCAGATCCGGCGTTCTCGCGAGCTAGATCTTCATCATCTTCATCAACATGCCGCTGAAGAAGAAAGTTTCGGAGGCAGCTGCTCCGTCCGCGCCGAGCCAGCCACCGCCGGAGCAAATGGTTGGTGGGGCAGGCGCCGGCGGAAGGACACGCGTCGACGAGGGAACTCATGGTGCTGCCAGGTCCCAGGACAAGGCTGCGCTGCCCATCGGCGGCGTAGCCGGCTCCCGCAATGACCGGGCGCACTCCAAGACCTCGGCGTCCATGCATGCACCGCGCCCATCTCAGGAGGCGCGGGACCGGCAGCGTCATGGTACTCACGGTACCATGCGTTCGCTAGATCAAGATCGAGCTGGTGGATCTCGGAGCGCTCAGGACCACCATGCACGTCAACCTGCTGGCGCGAGCGAGACACGATCGCCTGGACGAGATACTGCTCCTTCTAACGTAGTTAGAAGTCCGGGCATATCCCGCTCCTCGCACCGTTCGCCACCGCCACCCGCCACCGCAGCAGAAGCTCTGGCGCGAGCTCAGCTGCTCCTAGACTACCCTCCAGCGGCGGACAAGATCGACGACTGGAGGGCCACTATCCAGAGTCTCACCGGCTTCGCCAACGGCGACACTCCACGGCAGCCGAGCACGTCTCAGCCGCGGCAAGCCAGCCAGGCACGAGCCAGAGACGACAAGACTGGTGGGGGTGCAACTACTGTGCACTCTCCACCCCAAAGGCCAAGATCGCCGACTCGCCGGGTCCACCTCGACAGCGACTCCACCGCGTCATCAGATCCGCGAGCTCGTCGTGATCAGCGCCAAGTTCTTCAAGAACGATAACAAGAAGATGCTCGTACTCGCATCGAGCGCCGGAGAGAAGCGCGGCGTCTATCAGACCAGCGCGCTGGGCCCTCTGTTGACATGCATGCGCCAGGGGAACCAGGTGACTTGCTGTACGCGGTAGGTTGCCCTGCGTTCACCCGTGAGCTGCGGCAAGTCCAGTGGCCCAGTACGAAGAACTTCAAACCAGATGTACCAGAGAAGTACGATGGCAAGTCGCATCCGTCGGAGTTCCTCAGCATCTACACCATCGCGGTGCAGGCTGCTGGGGGGCAGGACGACAAGATCCTTGCCAACTACTTCCCGTTGGTGCTCAAGCCCAACGTCAGGTCCTGGCTCATGCACTTGCCGGACAACTCCATATCCTCCTGGGCTGATCTATGCCATCAGTTTGTCGGCGCCTTTACAGGCGGCCACAAACCTCATGGCCAAGAGAGTGATCTTCATCTGCTCGTCCAGAAGGAAGGAGAGCCCCTGCGCAAGTATATTCAGAGGTTCAGCCGTGTACAGTACAACATCCCAGACGTCCACCCCGCCGCGGTCATCAGCGCGTTTCATCAGAACGTGCATAACCGCAGGATGCGGGAGGAGATGGCGATGTGCAGGATCAGAGACGTCAGTGAGCTATATGCCCTGGCCGACAAGTGTGCACGCGCTGAGGAAGGGAGGAGACTCCCCGGAGAGAAGACGGGAGCAGAAGGATCTGACAGTGAGGATATTGCCCCGGTAAAGAAAAACCGGCGGCGGAACAGGAAAAAGAAAGGCAAAGAGGTGCTAGTCGTTGAGCAGCCCGGCAACGAAGGTGGCGCCAAGAAGGCCAAAGTTGGTAGCTCCGCCAAGGAGATTGCCGCGTGCGCCAACTGCCAGGCTGTGGCAGCCGCCGACAAGTAGGACGGCTCCGACAAGCAATACTGCAAGATTCACCGCACCAAGGGCCATGACCTCCAGAGCTGCAAAAAGGTCGAGCAGCTTGTCCAGCAGCAAAAGGCTGAGTACGAGCGGCGAGACAAGGAGAGGGCCCAAGGTGGCGCTGCAGAATTTGGCAAGAAGCGCGTCGGCCGAGGACGACGCCGCGGTAAGGCCAAGCAGCGGCAAGGAGACAGACCTCCCTGTGGCCGCGACAACGATGAAGATGACGACGACGACGAAGACATGGATGATGTCGAGACCAGTGAGCAGGAGTTTCAGAAAGCCATAGAGGTCTTGTGCGTTGACGGCGGCGCTTCCCTGCACACTTCACACCGCCAACTCAAGCAGTGGGTGCGGGAAGTCAATGCAGCGGAACCACCTGTCGAATCGCGCAAACTTCTGAAATGGTCCAGCACGCCTATCATCTTTGACATTGAGGACCACCCTGATCGCACAACTGCGGTCGGGTGTTTGCCGATGTTGGTTTCACCAACTATCCGCAACCTCAAGGTCACCAAGATGCTAGTTGACGGCGGGGCCGGCTTAAACCTGATCTCCTCCGCTGTACTCCAAAAACTCCAGATCCCCGACAGCGAGCTTGAAGAGACCGGCACATTCCAAGGAATCAATCCGAGAAGGAGCAAGCCGAAGGGGAAGGTCACGCTGCCGGTAACATTTGGCAGCGAGCTAAACTTCAGGACCGAGAAGGTCACATTCGACGTTGCCGATATTCCATTGCCTTACAATGGGATACTTGGCCGTCCAGCACTCGCCAAGTTCATGGCAGCCTCTCACTACGCATATAACATGCTGAAGATGCCAGGCCCGATAAGCGTCATTTCTGTCCCCGGCGACAAGAAGGATGCTCTTATCTGTGCCGACAAGATCTACCGGGAAGCAGCAGCCACGGCAGATCACAATCCACTTGCCGCTGAAGCTCCCGGGGGGAAGAAGACCAAGTCCGGCAAGAGTTCTGATGCCCACTCCGGCAAGCGCACCTCTTCGGAGTGCTGCGCTGCCGTCGAGGATGCACCATCAAGCTCCACCGGCAAGTGCAAGAAGACGATGACAGCTCCGCCAGAGACGAAGAAGGTATCCGCCAAGGAGGACGGCACTGGTGGTACCTTCACCATCAGTGCCACGCTCGACCCTAAATAGGAAAGCGCGCTCGTTGCTTTCCTGCGGGTGAATGTCGACGTGTTTGCATGGCAACCGTCTGACATCCCCGGTGTTCCCAGGAAGGTAATTGAGCACCACCTTGCCGTTTGTCCCCATGCGCGGCCCGTCAAGCAGAAAGTCAGGAAGCAGGCAGTGGAGCACCAAGAATTCATTGCAGAAGAGATCAAGAAACTGGAAGCAGCAGGCCTTGTCAGAGGAGTGCTCCATCCCACGTGGTTTGCCAATCCTGTAGTCGTGCGCAAGGCAAACGGGAAATGGAGACTTTGTATCGATTTCACCGATGTTAACAAAGCTTGTCCCAAAGACCCATTTCCTTTGCCGCGCATTAACCAGATTGTTGACTCCACCGCCGGATGTGATTTGCTTTCATTTCTTGACGCATACTCAGGATATCATCAGATCTTCATGGCAGAAGAGGATGAGGAGAAGACCGCATTTATTACTCCATGTGGCACGTACTGTTTCGTACGGATGCCTTTCGGATTAAAAAATGCTGGTTCGACATTTGCAAGAGTAGTCCATGTTGCTCTTGAGCCACAAATACACAGAAATGTGGAAGCCTACATGGATGATATAGTGGTCAAGAGCAAGGACAGAGCAACCCTGATTCAAGATTTAGACGAGACCTTTGCAAATCTGTGCAAGATCAGCCTCAAGCTCAACCCAGAGAAGTGTGTGTTTGGAGTTCCCTCCGGCAAGCTTCTCGGGTTCTTCGTGTCTCAGCGGGCAATTGAAGCCAATCCCGACAACATCAAGGCCATTGAGCAGATTGAAGCACCAAAGCGCGTCAAGGATGTACAGAAACTTGCCGGTTGCGTGGCTGCTCTCAGCAGGTTTATCTCTCGGTCTGCTGAGCGCGCCCTGCCATTTTTCAGATTATTGAAAAAGGCAGGTCCAATGAAATGGACTCCGGAAGCGGAGGCTGCGCTGCAAGACCTGAAGAGATACCTGTCCTCCCCTCCAATACTTGTCGCACCTAAGCCACAAGAGAAGTTGCTGCTATACATAGCGGCAACCAATCAAGTGGTTAGTGCTGCGTTAGTAGCAGAGAGGGAGGCAGATGATGAGCCAACAACCGCGGCAAGCGCATCCAGCGACAAGCAGGAAGCCTCCCCGACAAGCTCTGGTCCCGACAAAGATGGATCTGCGCAAATACACGACGAGATACACAAGAAGATGGTGCAGCGCCCAGTTTACTTTGTCAGTTCCCTTCTGCAGGGGGCTAGGTCAAGGTACTCTGGTGTGCAGAAATTGCTTTTCGGCCTTCTCATGGCCTCGAGAAAGCTGCGCCATTACTTCCAAGCACATGAGATCACAGTTGTCACTCGCTTTCCGCTGAAGAGGATACTGCAGAATCCAGAAGCGACAGGCAGGATTGTTGAGTGGGCACTGGAACTGTCAAGCTTTGGCCTCAAGTTTGAAAGCACTTCAACTATCCAGAGCAGAGCATTGGCAGAATTCATAGCAGAATGGACGCCAACACCAGATGAAGAAATTCCAGAAACGAGCATCCCCGACAAGGAAACAAGCAAAGAGTGGCTGATGTACTTTGATGGTGCCTTTTCGCTGCAAGGCGCCGGCGCTGGCGTGCTGCTTGTCGCACCCACCGGTGAGCACCTCAAGTACATAGTCCAGATGCACTTCCCCAAAGAGCAAGCAATGAACAATACTGCAGAATATGAGGGCTTGCTTGCCGGTCTCCGGATCGCGGCAGGCCTCGGGATCAAGAAGCTCATTGTCAAGGGTGACTCACAGCTTGTCGTCCGCCAAGTAAACAAGAGTTATCAGAGTCCGTTGATGGAAGCTTACATCGACGAAGTGAGAAAGCTAGAAGAACACTTTGACGGCTTACAAATGGAGCATGTTCCAAGAGCTCAGAACGCCATTGCAGATGGCCTGTCAAAGTGTGCCGCACTTAAGTTACCTGTGGAACCAGGGATCTTTGTGCTCAAGCTGACTCAGCCGTCTGTAACGCCATCAACTGGACAGAGCAAGAAGAGGAAGTTGGTTTCTGGTGACTATTTGCCGGCAGAGCTCCCCGAGGCCGCCGCCAAGAAGGTCCCCAAGATCAACGCCAAGAGTGCTGAGGAGCAGTCTGCTCCGGCAGACCCTAGGGTTTGTTCCGTTGAAGCGAGAGCTCCTGACAAGTTTTGCTCCGGCAAGCTTGCCAGGGAACGTCACGCTCCGGCAAAGCCGCAGGTTCTTGTCGTAGAAGCGGATATTCCCGCAGCAGTCTCCAAGATCAACACCAAGAGTGCTGAGGAGCAAGATGCTCCGGCAAGCCCTAGGGTTTGTTCCGTTGAAGCAGAAGCTCCCGACAAGTTTTGCTCCGGCTAGCTTGTCGGGGAACGTCAAGCTCCGGCAGAGCCGCAGGTTCTTGCCGTGGAAGCGGGTGTTCCCGCAGCAGCAGATTTGCCTTTAGTCCTTGTTGTCGAGCCACAAGCTCCAACATGGGCACAGCAGATTGTCCATTTCCTTCAGACAGCAGGGCTTCCCGAAGAGCAAGAAGAAGCGGAGAGAGTATCCCGGCAGTCAAGTATGTACCAGTTTGCCGACAAGACACTGTACAGAAGAAGACTCAACAGTGTGAAATTGAAGTGTATTCCCCGGGAAGATGGACAAAAGCTGTTGGCAGAAATACATGGAGGCATATGTGGTCACCACATTGGCGCAAGAGCACTTGTCGGTAAAGCTTTCCGGCAAGGTTTCTTCTGGCCAACAGCCCTCTAGGATGCAACTGCACAAGTAACCAAGTGTGAAGCGTGTCAGTTTCATTCCAAGCAGATACACCAACCAGCTCAAGCTCTCCAGACGATCCCTTTATCCTGGCCATTTTCGGTCTGGGGGCTCGACATCCTCGGTCCCTTTCCCCGAGCTTTCGGGAGCTTTGAGTACTTGTATGTTGCAGTCGACAAGTTCACAAAGTGGCCGGAAGTGGAACCAGTGAGGAAGGTGACAGCACAGTCAGCAGTCAAGTTCTTCAGGTCGATTGTTTGCTGCTTCGGGATCCCTAACAGGATAATCACCGACAACGGCACGCAATTTACGAGCCGCACGTTCACGCAGTACGTCAAAGATCTTGGCGCCAAGGTCTGCTTCGCTTCTGTTGCTCACCCGAGAAGCAACGGTCAAGCGGAGAGGGCAAATGCTGAAGTGTTGCGCGGGCTCAAGACCAGAACTTTTGACAGGCTGCACAAGTGCAGAAGAAACTGGATCGAGGAGCTGCCGGTGGTTCTTTGGTCGATCAGAACGACGCCAAATCGAGCCACTGGACAGAAACCTTTTGCTCTAGTCTATGGAGCAGAGGCAGTTATCCCCATGGAACTTGTATACGGGTCACCTCGAGTGCTCGCTTATGATGAGCTCGAGCAAGAGCGGCTGCGACAAGATGACGCGCTGCTCCTTGAGGAAGACCGTCTTCAGGCTGCTGTGCGAGCTTCTCGCTACCAGCAAGCTTTGCGCCGCTACCATAGACGCAAAGTTAACGCCAGAAGTCTCGAGGAAGGCGACCTTGTTCTTCGACGCGTTCAGTCCGCCAAGAATTCCAACAAGTTGACGCCGAAGTGGGAAGGCCCTTACCGGGTGAAACGAGTCACTAGGCCTGGCGCTGTCCGCCTTGAGACCGAAGATGGCATTCCGGTGAGCAACTCCTGGAACATTGAGCATCTTCGTAAGTTTTACCCGTAAGGCGCGGTTGTCGGAACTTGTTCCGGCGACCACCTTTTGTACAAGTCTTGCCGCTGTTGCATGTAATCCTTTGTACAAAGTCGGGCGCAGATCCCGTGCATAAGTAAAGCTCATGTGCTCCGCACATTTTGTCAATTTTATGCTTTCTATTTTCTGGCATATATGATCTGACACTTTGTGCAGCACCTACTCCACGGTAAGAAATAACGAGCCGTAAAGCTCCATATCTGTATTGTCTCTTCTTCCTTTTGAAAGCAAGGTTCCCCTCACCCACAAGTTTGCCGGGGGGGAAAGGAGAAGACGATGGATGGTATGGGCCAGGCGTCGTTCAAGAAAGTTTCGCCTTGCCGGGAAGCAAACAACAGAAAAGCTATGTTGCCAAAGTTTGAGCAATCAAATTTTTTAAATTTTAAGTTATCTCCCTTGAACGACCACACTTTGTATGGGAAACCTGTGCGCGGAGGAACCAACTCATAGCTAGTTGCGCCCCTACTTTGTTTCGAGTCCGCTCAACAACTTAAGTGAGCTGCTAGCGCCCTTACTTTGCTTCGAGTCCGCTCAGCAACTTAAGTGAGCCGCTAGTGCACTTACTTTGTTTCGAGTTCGCTCAGCAACTTAAGTGATCTGCAACTAGTTGCGACAAGGTTTCTTGCCGGTAGCGGCACCGCCAGCAGGCTGCTGACGTTCCGCACTCAGCGCTCGCGGCTCAGGTGCCTGCACCGGCAAGTTCCCTAAAAGCGTAGGGCAAAAACATACAAAGGAAGGAATCAAGTAAAGGAAGTAACGTTGCAATCATTTCCCACAATTAAGTTACATTACAAAGATAGCTTGTCGCAGATCTAACAGATTGTTTTCATGACATGATGGGCAGCGACAAGAAAAGAAGAAATGAGCGGCCTAATCTATGCGATCGCCTTCGACCCGCTTGATCCCGCTCACCTTGTCCACAATGGGTGCGACAAGGGCCTTGAGCTCCTCCAGATCAGCTTCTGGCGGCAAGGACCTGAGGATGTTGGTGAGGCGGAGGCCCTGATTGCGGAAGGCCACCTTCATCAACACTTTCTCAAGGGCTCCTGCGCAGATCTCGCGCGACTCGTCAGCTAGTTGCTTGGGGATCCTCTCTCGGAGTCGCTGAAGGGCCGTCGCGACGCCCTTGAAAAATAGGACGAGCTTGGCGCTGGGCTGGAGGTTGTCGTCGGAGGGATACCCAAGATCTTCCATCCCCAGCTGCGCCAGCTCCTTGTCGATATCTGTGGCGGCGTTCACCAGACTCTCTGTCCAGTGCATCACAGTCTCCCTGAAGGTGTTCTGGGCGGTGGCAGCGCTCTCCATCAGCGCCTTGTCGGCCTTGATTTCCTCCTTCAAGGCCACCTCCCGCTTCTTGGCGCTGTCCAAAGTCTTGGTCAAAGTGGTTAGCTTCAACTCAAGATCCACGTTGGAGGCCTTGGCGACGCTGAGCTCCTTGCCCTTCCCGGAGAGATCGGCCTCCAGCCGCGCCACCTTCGTCTTGAACTCCTCCTTGGCGGCCTCGGCGGCGGCGGCAGCGTCCTCCCCTCGCTTGAGGGCTCCGCCAAGCTTCTCCTCGCGCGAGGCAAGCTCCTCCTCGTGGGCGTCGAGATTGACCTTCCGCTGCGCCAGCTCACCCTCTTCCGCGGCTAGCTTCACAGCGGCAAGTCGCTGGCGCTCTTCGGCTTCAGCCTTCTCGAGGAGAAAGACCTTCCGCGCTTCAGCGAGCTGCTCCCGCTCCTTCGCCAGGGATCGGAGGGCTTCCCGGTGAAAACCTCCGAGCTCTTCCACGCGCTTTTCAATGTCTGCTCCCGCCTTCGCGACAAGCGCCTCGCGGGACTCCAGCTTGGCTTGTCGCGCGCGGTAGAGCGACATCAACCTGCGCAGCAGGCGCTCTTCTTCGGGCTCGTTGCTGCTGCTGCTTGGCGCGTCGACCAGCTTCAGCCCCGCGGAGGCGAGCACTTCTCCGTCGAAGACCTCCCCCTCGACCGGCGCTCTGGAGCTTGACGCCCAGGGAAGATTGATGAAGACGTCGTCGCCGGCCTTCAAATAAACGCCCGGCTGGGGCTCCTTGGAACTTGGCGCTGCGGTTCGGCGGATGGGTAGGCGGTCGGCGTAGCGCCTGGCGCTCCTGCGGCCCCAGGGCCGTCAGTACGATCGCCAGATTCCTCGCCAGTTGCTGCGGCGTCAGCCTTGGCGGCCTCTGCACCGGTGGCGTCTCCAGCACCGGCAGCTTCGTCGGCGGCGACCTCTGTCTCCATCTGCTCCGCAGCGGATGGATCTGACGGCCGGAAAAGGGGAGAAGAGTCAAACAGAATCCAGCAGAAACTCATAAAGATCAAGAAAAGAAGGATCCAGGGGAAGTTTTGAAGCAAGGGGAGTACCTGCACCAGGCTCTGCGGTCGTGGTCTCCATCGTCGGGGGCCGCTGGCGCTGTCCCTCGCCGGAGAACCCTCCCTTGCCGGAGACTTCTCCCTCACCGGGAAGCCTTCCCTTGCCGGAGAATTCTCCCTTGTCGAGGGATTCTCCCTTGGCTCCTGGTGGGGCTGCTCGGCTCCTACACAAGTCAACAAGCAGATATCAGCAAAGACAAGTACCCATGCGCGCCTCGCCGCGGAAAATAATTCACACACTTACGCTGGGGGCTGCCATGGAGGAAAGTCGCCGGCTCCGGCAAGGTTGTCTCGGGCGCGCCACCTGTTGTCGCAGTGGGCTCGTCCTCGATGATGATCACCGGGGCCTTAGCTCTCTTTGCCGCTCTCTGGGCCAGAGTCCTAAAGAGGAACAGATTCAGGGAAAAGCAAGTGAGAAACAAGACCAACAGCAAGAGTTGAAGAAATGCAAGTACAACAAGAGAAGCTTACTCTTCTTCTTCTTCTTCCTCGTTGGAGCTTAACGCGGAGAAGTCGAAGCCTGGCGCGCGCCCGGAGCGAGGAGGCGGAGGAGAAGCTTCCCTTGGCCGCTTGGCGGGAGCGGTGGCGGCGGTCTGAGACGACCCCGCTGCGGCTGTCGGTGCGGCGTGAGTAGCGGCAGGGACTGAAGCGGTGGTCCGGCTAGACTCCGCTCCAGTTGCCGTCGTAGCATGAGGCGCTCCCGCGGCAACGGTGTTTGCCGTGGTCGAGCGTGTCACGCGGCGTGGCGACTGTTGGCCCGCTTGCCGCTCCGCCACATCACCAACCTTGCGGAGACGCCTTCTTGGTGGGGATGGAGGCTCTGCTTCTGGTGGGCTGTCTGAAGACGAGGTGGAAGAAGAGTCGATTTGCAACGAGCCGCTCGCGTCCTTGGCGGGCTCGCTCGGCTCGGTGTCTTGCCCGGCAAGCCCCTTCTTGCTGGCAGGCTCCCCTCGCTCGGCACGGCTTGCCGCTTCTACTGCATCGGCCTCCTCCACAGTGAACCCGAACTCGCCCGCGGCTGCGGCTGCCGCTGCCTCCTCCAGCCTAGTGGCGATGAGCGCCATCTCCACATCCGTGGTGTCGCGGGTGAGGCCGTCCTTCTCGTCGAGGCGGATTGGCACTTCCACCAAGTCGTCGAAGAATTGCTGCACGACCTCGTTTGCAGGCTCCTGCCAAGTTGGCACAATCCTGTGCGAGTCGCACTCCGGCATCATTGCACGGATGCGGTCGAGCGCGGAATTGTTGCACAAAGGCACGATGCCCCCCGGCAACCTGAACACCTCGGGATGCTGGGGGTCATATTTGAACAGCTCCTGCAGCATCGCGTTGAGCTCCAGGACTGTGAAGTTGTAATTGAGGCCTGGCCGCAGCCTCATGATGTCTGTCGCGTTCTTGAACTCCCAAGTGGGCCTCCCCCGTTCCTGCAGGGGGGCGATGCGGCGGCGAAGGAAGTCTGCGCCAACAGCGCCGACAGTAAGCCCGGCAAGCCTCAGGCGCAGGATCCTGGTGACGGCAATCTTCAGCCTGGCGTCCTCCGGAGCCATGTCACTCCAATCGCTGCCGCGTGCTACTGGGGTTCGGCGTCGGACGGTGAATGGCTGCGGGCTCTCCTCGTCGATCCAGCACCAATCAGCTCTCCACTCCTCCCACTTGCCGCGGAATTCTCCCTCCAGATAGGTCTCTTTCTTGCCGGGCCTTGAGATCCAGGCAATCCCGCCGGATAGAGGCTCTCCTCTCTCTACTCGGGGTATGAAAAAGTGGCGGAAGAGGGCTACGTTGGGTAGAACTCCGACAAAGTTTTCGCAGAGGTGTGCGAAAACTGCCATTGTCAGGACGGCGTTGGAGATGGAATCCATAGGTGTTCATGATGTCGCAGAAGAAATCAGAGAAGGGCGGGCAGAGCCCGCAATAGAAGAACAATGCGAAGAAGGGGTACCCATTCGGAGCCTTCTTCCAAGCGGCAGCGGGGAGAACCTTTGTGCGCGGATGCGCGCGCGTCTCCGCCGACCAGAACAGATAGTAGTTCTCCCTCAGCTCCTTCACGCCGAGCTTGGGAGGGAAAACGGACCGCTCCTTCCGCAGCGCCGCGAGCCGCTGCGCCTCGGTCGTCTTCACGGTCTTCCCCTTGTCGGCTTTTGGAGCCATAGCGGAGGTAGTGGAGGAGGTCGACGGCGTTGGTGGTGCTAGTGGCGATGGGGGGCGGAGCGCTGCTCTCTCTCTCTCAGCTTTGGGGAGGCAAGGGAGCGGCGGAGATTCCTGAGATTGGGAACGGCAACGGGCGAGTGGGCCAACTGCCCCTGTTTCCCCTGCTTATAAAGGGGGAGGGGGCGGATGTTCCGCATTTCCGAATAAAGAAACCCCCACGACCTCTCCCACGATGCCGCATTCAACGCGTGCCGTTCGGGGAGGGCGCGGTGGATACGGAGTGAGATACGGCGTAACCTAGGCCGCGCATGCCCGTGCCCTGTTTTGGGCCTGGCCCAACAGCGCTCGGCACCATGTATGGCCCAGGCCCGGGGGCTCCTGTCGGTGTACTAGAGCAGGGGTACCCTAGTATCCCGAACTTGTGCACGGGCAGTCGCAGCATCCCGCGGCAAGGCTTGCCGGGTGACCGCCAAGATCCTCCGTGGTTCCTTTGGAGCCATTCAAGAACAAAGTGTCCAAGTCAAGAAGACAAGACCCCGGCAAGAGGAGCTTGCCGGGAAGGCCACTCAAGGCATTTCAAGGAACTTGCCGCGGCGCACCACGCGTTCCGGCAAGACCCGGTGAGCGACAAGCTCCCGGATGCGGCAAGACAACGACCGCGGCAAGGCGCTCGCCGCGGCAAGCCACCTCTCCGCGCCCGCGCTCCAGCACATCCACCAACGTGTTGCTCTGGGGCCCTTCCAGGCGTACGTGGCGGAAGGCTGTGCAGCTAGGGACGTGCGGTGGCAAGCGGCGCTGACAAGATCGCCATCGTGGCGAACGGTGGCGTCCCTGGCGGCCCTTTTCGCACTGTTTAGGCGACACAGACGGGCATTTAAGACCCTTGTCCCCTGCCGTCAGGGTTAGGTATGATACACTGTAGCAGGTAGCTGTGCCTACCATAGCACCTTTCCATTTTTGCCCTTTACCTCCGTTGCCACCTGTCGGTAGCCCCGTGAGCATATAAAAGGAGGCCCGTGTGCAACGTAGAGGGGGGGTCAGCCAGTTCGAACACTCATGCTCGGTCTTGCTAGCCGCTGGTGTGTACTGTAGCACTCCGCGCTCTCGAGCTAGAAATCAATACAAAACCACAAAGCAGGAGTAGGGTTTTACGCATCCGTGCGGCCCGAACCTGGGTAAATCGCTCGCGTGCTTCGCCTCGATTTGCTCTTTGCACGATCTCCGCCCCCGCCGAACCGAAAGGGACCCGGCCCGCCGGTCCCATAGGTGCCCGTGGATTAGTACCCCGGCAGGAAGGATCGGCCGTCGTCCCGATCGTGCCGATCGAGGCTACGGCCGAGGAGGAGGAAGAATCGCAGGACGCTGGGAAGACCGTGGCCCGCGCCAAGGGTGGCGTGATCAGCCTCGCGAGGATCGCTGGCGAGACCTGCCTCACAAGGGGGACTGGAGGGATCAGCCTCGTGAGGATCGCCCGCAGGGCAACGCGGGCCTCCTTCCACTGCCGCCTTAGCCAAGGAGGAACGAGGACCGCCACCAAGATGAAGGGGCTGAGCTCTGGCCGCGGCAGCCCCGCATAGCGCCACCTCATCAAGCCTCCAGTGCCTCATCCTCCCTCGGAAGCAGCTAACGGCAGACTGACAGTTGTCATGGCAACCTTTTCTTCCTTATATGATGAGTTTACAGGATCCCCTAAGGGAGTTGCACCAGGCACGGCCCTCGCAGCGTTCTTTTCACTCTCGCCCGCGCGAACCTCTTGCACGTTAAAGGGGGGGGTGCCTGAGCATCGCGACTCAGGGCTCCTACTGGCTCTCCAGCCCTCACCCACTGGCCTTGACCACGGCATCGCGACCTGGCATACCAGCGACGGCTGAGACTAGCTCGAGGGCCGGGACCCGAGGACGTAGAGCAGAAAGGGAAGCAAAGGCGGGGGAGAAGGGGCTCGCGATGACCTTGCCGAGCGATTCTGCTCCTGCCGACGCGCGGACCCAACGACACACCAGGAATGATCCCCGACTCTCGAGATAAGTCACCGCCCGAAAGCACCAGCTATAGCAGCACTACCCCCGCACCTAATGCAATTTCGTGTCAGCGACGCCGCTCTCCTTTCTCGCCGAACTACGGCTGCTTGGGCGCCAAAGGGGACCTCCTGAGCATCGCGACTCAGGGGCTCTTACTGGACCCCGGGTCGCTCACCTCCTGGCCTTGACCACGGCATCGCGACCTGGCATACCAGCGACGGCTGACGCCGCCTTGGGACTGGGACCTGTCGGCGCAGAGCACCAAGCCATCGCGAGGTTCTCAAGGGAGAACTGAGCTAAGACGGAATCAGCAACTCGCACAGCTCTGCAGGAAAGGTTATGTATTAACAAACGGGACTACAGGCACCTTACAAGCCCCCATGGGGCGCATTTTGATTCCTCGTAGGGAACGGAACCTAAGGGATGCTAACTACACGTGCTCCTGCAAAAGATGCCATCATCAACAGTGGGCCGTCAAGCGCCGGCGCCTCCGCCAAGGGAGCGGTAGACGGGCCTAGCCCTCACCAGGGCAAGGTCCTGGCCACCTCTCCCGGGGCAACACTCCAGCCGGCGCCCGTTCGCGTCGAAGACCTTGAAGAACATCGCCGCAGCGCCATCGTACTCCAAGTGGACCGCGAAGACGCCCCTTTCCCTGCAAACCCGGGCGATCTCTCTCCAGCCACGAGACATGTAGACCTCGCCCGGGGCAGCGACCACGACCTCTGCCTCGGTCGTGAGGGTACCGGAGCCGGCGTGCTGCAGCCAGAGCTCCAGGGGCTCCCCCGGAGGGATGATGGAGGCGAAGAAGGGAGGCAGACGAATCCAAGACTGGAGAGGAATGGCGACGTGGAGCACGAACTCTTGGGAGGAGCCCTCGGCGTGAACCCCTGGAGGAACAACCCACGCCTTCGTGACCCGACGGCACCGACGACGGCGCTGAACGCGGGGATCGGCATCGACACCTTCGGGGCCCTCGGTGTGGGCATACAAGGGAAGTGGGAACCCCGGCGGAGCCCGCTCGCACCAGGGCCTCGGCGCCGCCTGATGGTCCTCCTCGTCCCGGCTGCAAAGGGCGAGCCGCTTCTTCGGCGGGAGCGGGTCTGGTCCCTCTCGAGGGGCCTTCCCCTTCTCCGCTGCAGAGAACCTGCGGATCGGAGCCATCGCTGCAAGACGGAGCAAGGATCGGGAAGAAGGAGAAGCCAGGAGGAATGGACTAGAAGGGCACGCGCAGCCCCGTACTTATAGCCGGCGAAGGCTAACCGCCGGCCTCCACAATCACAGGTAATCATGAGACGATTTGCATGCAGGGACTTGTCCAACTCACGCGATCACCGAGGCGTCGTGGGGAAGTGGAGACGCCCACGTCCCATCAACCGCCACGCGGCGCCCAAGGCCGCAGGCTGTTAGGGCCCGCGGCGCTTTGCCCTTGCCCTTTCGCCTCTCGGCATGGCCAAGTCCGGGCGCGCCTTGGGCTCGGGGGCTACTGTCGGCATTCTGGGAACGGGGGTCCCCAGACTTGCCTGCCTGCGGCCTGCACCGTGGCTCAAAGGAGGCCCAGCATGGCCCATCTTCATCAACGCAAGACTCAAGACCCTCGTGAGGGGCCAAGCCTCGCGAGGCGGACGACACGGAGCTTCCTCAGGGACGGCCTCGTCAGGCTGGCTCGAGAGGAGGCGGAGAGATCAAGGCGAGGTACCTCCCGAGGTGCCCGTGACGCAAGCCGTGACGACTCGGGGCGCCAGGCAGGTGCCAGCGCGCGCAGCGTCCTTCTTTTCTCTTTGGTCCAAAGGGGCAACCGCAGCCGCGGAGTAACGAGGCATCAGGCAAAGGTTGCCATTTCGGTGCAACGAGACCAAGACCAGGAGGACTACGAGATGGAGGTCACCGTGGAGCCCAAGACGGCGTCATCACCAGAGCTTTGCGCAGGCGAAGACTGCTTTTGTCAGGATAGTTGATACTTGCTGTCCCCCTTCAAATTAGCCCGCCATTGTTGGCTCCCTTCCCGCTCGATATTTGGGAAGAGGACCAGGGCCTCTATAAATAGGACCAGCCACCCGCATAGCAAGGGGACGGACGGTTGACAAGTGAGAGTAAGGCAGTGAGTGAGAGAGAGAGAGAGAGAGAGAAAAGGGTGACTGAACTCCTCCTAGCAGTTCATCGCTCCAGCCAGGAACAGACCCTCGCGAGGCTGTTCTTCCTTGTATTGTTCATCATCATCAGCCCCAGGAGGCAATCCACCAACCACACACTGGAGTAGGGTATTACACCACAACGGTGGCCCGAACCAGTATAAATCTTGTGTCCCTTGTACAGTTCTTTTAGTCGTTTAGATCTTTGTGAGGCGGGGAGGTAGAAGGCGTAATCTCCATGCGCACCCCAGTGTTCGAACCTTAAGGGTCTGCCGGAACCCAAAATCCGACATTTGGCGCGCCAAGTAGGGGTGCGCCGGAATTCGTCGTCCACCGCCCCGTTCTCCTCCGACCGTCGCATCCATGTCCGACGCTCGTCGGGCCTGCGCCAAGCGTCGGGCCGCCATCGCTTCTCACATCGCCCAGACGGCGCCTGTCGACGGACGTCCTTGTCATTCCCCGTCGCCCACCGTCAACGCCGCCACCGGCCCGGTGGGGGGCGAGTTGCAAGCGTCGTCCCAGCATCCATCCGTGCGGCAAGACGGCCACACCACTACTCCATCGCTCGCACCCGCTGGTTCTTCGTCCCGCGCGCTCCACGCACCCTTGGAGGCTCGAGCTGCGCTCCTCGCGGCAAACGAGCTTCTGCGCTACTGTCCTGTCGACGACGTCTACGAGGAGTGGCTCGACCGCGTCACCGAGCTTGTCCGCGCCGCTTGGGGCTCTCCCGCGCCGTCCGTTCCTCTGCGCCACACCACGCCCCGCGCGGGCAACGAAGATCTGGAGGCGTCCCAGTCGCCTCCTCTCCAAGAAGACACCATGGCTCCAAGGCGTGTGGCCCCTGGGCGGAACCCGCTCCGTCAGGTGCCAGCGCAGCAAGAACGGAGCTGCCAAGAGATCCCACGCCCGCAAGGGGCTGCCCGGGCGCTCCCCGCTCCGGCACGCCGCGACCCTGCTCTAGTTCCGGCACGCCAAGACCCCGCGCTGCTCCTAGCTGTAGCGCGAGGGGACCCTCAAGACCAAGCTCTCCACCAGCCAAGGCCTTTCGTGGCCACCGCAGGCTGCCGTGCCTACACCACCGAGCTGCGTAGCATCACGTGGTCTAGCAAATTCAAGCCAGACCTGCCTCCTCGTTATGATGGCACGACTGACCCTGCGGAGTTCCTCCAGCTCTATGAGTTGGGCATCGAAGCTGCCAGCGGAGACGAAAAGGTCATGGCGAACTGGTTCCCCATGGCGCTCAAGGAAGGAGCTCGCACCTGGCTCCTGAATCTGGCTCCGGGCACAATCTCTTCCTGGGACCAGATGCGCACCTGCTTCATCGCCAACTTCCAAGGTACTCGCGACCGGCCACCCGCCGTGAGCGACATGCGCCGCATCAAGCAACAACCCGGAGAGACCCTGCAGAATTACATCCAGCGCTTCAACAGCACGCGCCTCAAGATCCCCAAGGTGTCCGAGGAGGCCATCATCTTGGCCTTCTCCGATGGTGTGCGCGACGTTAAGATGAAGGAGGAGCTGGCGATGCATGAAGACCTGTGCACCTCCCTGGAGCTGTTCAACTTAGCGACCAAGTGCGCCAGGGCTGAGGAGGGACGCCTCTCCCTCCTCGAGCTGCCTGCCGCAGAACCAGAGGAGAAAAAGCCCAAGGCCAAGGACGTGAAGCGCAAGGGGGCTGCCGTGCTCGCAGCAGAACCAGACACCAAGCGGGGCAAAGATCTGCCTGAGTCCACCAGGGGCAGCCGGTACTGTGTGTACCACGACCTCCACACCCACAACCCCAACGAATGCCAAGAACTCCGCGCCGTGCGGGAAGGAAGGATCGGCGGTCGTCCCGATCGCGCCGATCGAGGCTACGGCCGAGGAGGAGGAAGAAACGCAGGACGCTGGGAAGACCGTGGCCCGCGCCAAGGGTGGCGCGATCAGCCTCGCGAGGATCACTGGCGAGACCTGCCTCGCGAGGGGGACTGGAGGGATCAGCCTCGTGAGGATCGCCCGCAGGGCAACGCAGGCCTCCCTCCACTGCCGCCTCAGCCGAGGAGGAACGAGGACCGCCACCAAGACGAAGGGGCTGGGGGCTTCCAGGAGCCACGCAAAATCGCCTGCATCCTGGGCGGAGCTCAATCCCCAGCCTCCCAATGCATCTTCAAGCAGTTTGCCCGCGAGGTGAACGCAGCCCTCCCCAGGTTCGAAGCAACGCGCCCTCTCAGGTGGTCGGCGTGTGCCATCACATTCAGCTCAGCGGATCAACTCAAGTGTGCAGCCACAGCTGGCGTCCTCCCGATGCTCTGCTCCCCAGTCATCAGCAATGTACTGGTCACCAAGACCCTCATCGATGGTGGGGCAGGGCTCAACGTCCTGTCCGAGGAAACGTTCAACATTATCCAAGTGCCCTACGACCAGCTTCAGCCAACCAAGCCCTTCTCCGGAATCACCGACAGCTCCACAGTCCCGATTGGGCAGGTCCCCCTCCCTATCACCTTCGGGGCACGCGACAACTACCGCGCCGAGCTCATTGACTTCGACGTCGCCCACATCCGCCTGCCGTACAACGCCATCCTCGGGTACCCAGCGCTGGCCAAGTTCATGGCCGTAACTCACCATGGCTACAACGTCCTCAAGATGCCAGGGAGTGGCGGAGTCATCACGGTGCCCTGTGAAGAGAGGGATGCAGTGTGTTCCCTGGAGCGAGCCTTTCAGGCCGCGTCACTGGAAGACCTGGATCGCGGAAGCAGGAGGCTTCCCGAGACCACCCCCAAGAAGAAGAAGACATCGTTCGGACCGGCCCCTCGGGAGGCAGGCCCCTCAGGGCCCGCGTCTGTCCAGGGGGAGCCTCCTTCCATCGCATAGGAAGGCGCGCCCGGTGCCCTCCTCAGGAAAGGCTCGGGGGCTCTCCCCTGGAGGGCCACCGACCTGGCCAGGGTCACGAGGGAGGCGCTTGGGCACCACGTGGAGGCGTGTTTCGAAGCACATTTCCCTCAAGAAGGAGCAAGGCAAGTTCGCCGGCAAAGCCATTCAAGAACTACAGGAATCAAGGATCATGAGAGGTTGCCGCCGTCTACCGGCCGCGACTCCACATCCAGGTGAGGATGGTAGGCTGTGCGTCTGCGTCGATGTACCATGGCTCAACCAAGCCGCTGCGATGGAGCGCCTCTGGCCCTCGCGAGTGGGGCGCTGCCGGGGTCCGCCCCACAGCTACGTTTGCATGCCTTATGGCCTGCCGAGCGCGGTTGCTATGCGCCAGCGCCTCATGAGGGGCATCATGGAGGCTCAAGAAGACAGGCGTTCTGCAGCCATGGCGGAGATGGAGATGATTCGTGAAGAGCTACCAGTGCCTCCGGAGCCTACCGAGGCCCCTGGGCCTGGGGGCTCGTGAGGATCGGCTTCCGCAGCCTCCCGAGTCTGCTGCACCGACACCCCTTCACCCTCGACACCCTCAGGTGACATCTTACAAGTTTCATTTCCAGCTGGGAGCGCCCTCACAGGGCTGCATCGTTCCCAGGCCGCGTGGGTCCGTCCCTGCGGTATGTATCCCTTGTTATTTTCATGTCGTTAGCTTGCTTTGTTGGGGGCGCCCCTCGGGCTGCATCATCACCAAGTCGCTCCGGCCCGACCAAGCGATGGTTACCTTCCCAGCATCTGTTTGAATGAATCCCCTCCTTCACATCTAACGTTTTTGATCTAGTTGCCTGCTCAACTGGCGCCAACTGACGGAATTGCTCCCACAACGGCACGACGCTTGCACATGGGTCCGTCCCTGCAACACCGACAAACCTGAATGGCTGAGCTCTGGCCACGGCAGCCCTGCATAGCGCCACCTCGTCAAGCCTCCAGTGCCTCATCCTCCCTCGGAAGCAACTAACGGCAGACTGACAGTTGTCATGGCAACCTTTTCTTCCTTCTATGATGAGTTTACAGGATCCCCTAAGGGAGTTGCACCAAGCACGGCCCTCGCGGCATTCTTTTCACTCTCGCACGCGTGAACCGCTTGCACGTTAAAGGGGGGGTGCCTGAGCATCGCGACTCAGGGCTCCTACTGGCTCTCCAGCCCTCACCCTCTGGCCTTGACCACGGCATCGCGACCTGGCATACCAGCGACGGCTGAGACTAGCTCGAGGGCCGGGACCTGAGGATGTAGAGCAAAAAGGGGAGCAAAGCCGAGGGAGAAGGGGCTCGCGAGGACCTTGCCGAGCGATTCCGCTCCTGCCGACGCGCGGACCCGACGACACACCAGGAATGATCCCCGACTCTCGAGATAAGTCACCGCCCGAAAGCACCAGCTATAGCAGCACTACCCCCGCACCTAATGCAATTCCGTGTCAGCGACGCCGCTCTCCTTTCTCGCCGAACGACGGCTGCTTGGGCGCCAAAGGGGACCTCCTGAGCATCGCGACTCAGGGGCTCTTACCGGACCCCGGGTCGCTCACCTCCTGGCCTTGACCACGGCATCGCGACCTGGCATACCAGTGACGGCTTACGCCGCCTTGGGACTGGGACCTGTCGGCGCAGAGCACCAAGCCCTTGCGAGGTTCAAAAGCGAGAACTGAGCTAAGACGGAATCAGCAACTCGCACAGCTTTGTAGCAAAGGTTATGTATTAACAAACGGGACTACAGGCACCTTACAAGCCCCCATGGGGCGCATTTGTTTTCTCGCAGGGAACGGAACCTAAGGGATGCTAACTACACGTGCTCCTGCAAAAGATGCCATCATCAACAGTGGGCCGTCAAGCGCCGGCGCCTCCGCCAAGGGAGCGGTAGACGGGCCTAGCCCTCACCAGGGCAAGGTCCTGGCCACCTCTCCCGGGGCAACACTCCAGCCGGCGCCCGTTCGCGTCGAAGACCTTGAAGAACATCGCCGCAGTGCCATCGTACTCCAAGTGGACCGCGAAGACGCCCCTTTCCCTGCAAACCCGGGCGATCTCTCTCCAGCCACGAGACATGTAGACCTCGCCCGGGGCAGCGACCACGACCTCTGCCTCGGTCGTGAGGGTACCGGAGCCGGCGTGCTGCAGCCAGAGCTCCAGGGGCTCCCCCGGAGGGATGATGGAGGCGAAGAAGGGAGGCGGACGAATCCAAGACTGGAGAGGAATGGCGACGTGGAGCACGAACTCTTGGGAGGAGCCCTCGGCGTGAACCCCAGGAGGAACAACCCACGCCTTCGTGACCCGACGGCGCCGACGACGGCGCTGAACGCGAGGATCGGCATCGACACCTTCGGGGCCCTCGGTGTGGGCATACAAGGGAAATGGGAACCCCGGCGGAGCGAGCTCGCACCAGGGCCTCGGTGCCGCCTGACGGTCCTCCTCGTCCCGGCTGCAAAGGGCGAGCCGCTTCTTCGGCGGGAGCGGGTCTGGTCCCTCTCGAGGGGCCTTCCCCTTCTCCGCTGCAGAGAACCGGTGGATCGGAGCCATCGCTGCAAGACGGAGCAAGGATCGGGAAGAAGGAGAAGCCAGGAGGAATGGACTGGAAGGGCATGCGCAGCCCCGTACTTATAGCCGGCGAAGGCCAACCGCCGGCCTCCACAATCACAGGTAATCATGACACGATTTGCATGCAGGGACTTGTCCAACTCACGCGATCACCGAGGCGTCATGGGGAAGTGGAGACGCCCACGTCCCATCAACCGCCACGCGGCGCCCAAGGCCGCAGGCTGTTAGGGCCCGCGGCGCTTCGCCCTTGCCCTTTCGCCTCTCGGCACGGCCAAGTCCGGGGGCGCCTTGGGCCCAGGGGCTACTGTCGGCGTTCTGGGAACGGGGGTCCCCAGACTTGCCTGCCTGCGGCCTGCAGCGTGGCTCAAAGGAGGCCCAGCATGGCCCATCTTCATCAACGCAAGACTCAAGACCCTCGCAAGGGGCCAAGCCTCGCGAGGCGGCCGACACAGAGCTTCCTCAGGCACGGCCTCATCAGGCTGGCTCGAGAGGAGGCGGAGAGATCAAGGCGAGTGTCGGTGTTCTGGGAACGGGGGTCCCCAGACTTGCCTGCCTGCGGCCTGCGGCGTGGCTCAAAGAAGGCCCAGCATGGCCCATCTTCATCAATGCAAGACTCAAGACCCTCGCGAGGGGCCAAGCCTCGCGAGGCGGATGACACAGAGCTTCCTCAGGCACGGCCTCGTCAGGCTGGCTCGCGAGGAGGCGGAGAGATCAAGGCGGGGTACCTCGCGAGGTGCCTGTGACGCAAGCCATGACGACTCAGGGCGCCAAGCGGGCGCCAGCGCACGCAGCGTCCTTCTTTCCGCTTTGGTGCAAAGGGGGCAAGCGCAGCCGCGGAGTACCGAGGCATCAGGCAAAGGTTGCCGTTTCGGTGCAACGAGACCATGACCAAGAGGACTACGAGACGAAGGTCACCGTGGAGCCCAGCACGGCGTCATCACCAGAGCTTTGCGCAAGCGAAGACTTGTAGGATCGAAAGTATGTCTAGAGGGGTGTGATTAGACTACTTGACCAAATAAAAACTTAACCTTTTCCCAATTTTAGTTCTTGGCAGATTTTAGCTATTGTAGGACAAGTCAAGCAATCATCACACAATTCAAGCAAGCATGCAAAGAGTATATTGGCAGCAGAAAGTAAAGCATGCAACTTGCAAGAATGTAAAGGGAAGGGTTTGAAGAAATCAAACGCAATTGGAGACACGGATGTTTTTCCCGTGGTTCGGATAGGTGGTGCTATCCTACATCCACGTTGATGGAGACTTCAACCCACAAAGGGTAACGGTTGCGCGAGTCCACGGAGGGCTCCACCCACAAAGGGTAACCGTTGCGCGAGTCCACGAAGGGCTCCACCCACGAGGGGTCCACGAAGAAGCAACCACCCACAAAGGGTCCACGAAGAAGCAACCTTGTATATCCCACCATGGCCATCGCCCACGAAGGACTTGCCTCACTAGCGGTAGATCTTCACGAAGTAGGTGATCTCCTTGCCCTTACAAACTCCTTGGTTCAACTCCACAATCTTGTCGGAGGCTCCCAAGTGACACCTAGCTAATCTAGGAGACACCACTCTCCAAGAAGTAACAAATGGTGTGTAGGTAATGAACTCCTTGCTCTTGTGCTTCAAATGATAGTCTCCCCAAAACTCAACTCTCTCTCATAGGATTTAGATTTTGTGGAAAGAATATTTGAGTGGAAAGAAACTTGGGGAAGGCTAGAGATCAAGATTCATATGGTAGGAATGGAATATCTTGGTCTCAACACATGAGTAGGTGGTTCTCTCTCAGAACATATGAGTTGGAATTGTGTATGTGTTCTGATGGCTCTCTCCACGAATGAAGAGGAGGTGGAGGGGTATATATAGCCTCCACACAAAATCCAACCGTTACACACAGTTTTCCAATCTTGGTGGGACTGAATCAACAAACTCGGTCGGACCGAAAAGGTAAACCTAGTGACCGTTAGAGATTTTCGGTGGGACTGAAATGCAACTCGGTAGGACCGATATGGTTAGGGTTTGGGCAGAACGTAATCTCGGTGAGACCGATTACACAAACTCGGTGAGACCGAATTTGGTAATTAGCTAACCAGAGAGTTGGTCAGGCAAACTCGGTGGGACCGATTTGCTCTTTTGGTTAGACCGAAAAGTTACAAAAAGGAAACTCTGAATTTACATTGCAATCTCGGTGGGACCGATTCGCTCTTTCGGTGAGACCGAAAAGTTACGAAAGGAAAACAGAGAGTTTGCAATCCCATCTCGGTGAGACGAGATCCCTATCGGTAGAACCGAATTGCTAGGGTTTGGCAGTGGCTTATGACAAGTGAAACTCGGTGGCGCCGGATAGAAAGAATCGGTAGGACCGAGTTTGGCTTAGGGTTTAGGTCATATGTGGATATGGGAAAGTAGTTGAGGGTTTTGGAGCATATCACTAAGCACATGAAGCAAGAGGCTCATTAAGCAACACCTCATCCCTCCTTGATAGTATTGGCTTTTCCTAAAGACTCAATGTGATCTTGGATCACTAAAATATAAAATGAAGAGTCTTGAGCTTTTGAGCTTGAGCCAATCCTTTGTCCTTAGCATTTTGAGGGTTCAACTTTCACATCCATGCCATGCCAATCATTGAGCTTTCCTGAAATAATCATCTTGGAATAGCATTAGCTCAATGAGCTATATGTTGTTATGAATTACCAAAACCACCTAGGGATAGTTGCACTTTCAATCTCCCCCTTTTTGGTAATTGATGACAACATATAGATCAAAGCTTCGACAAATGATAATAAGCATGGAATATATCGTCGCTTTGAGAAGTATGTGATATGTAAGAGCTCCCCCTAAATTTGTGCATATTTAAAATTTGCTTTGGACTGCAAATGCACAAGGAGTTAGATTCATGGGTTACTCTTCCATGTCACATACATCTTGGTGGAGCGCTTAAAATGATAAGAATGAAATACATGCACTCATCACCAAGAAAAGTGAATGATCACATAAGATAGATAAGATAATAGCATTAAGCAAACATTAAGTGTAGCTTATGATCAAACACATGATCATCAATGTCTCACGAGCAATGACATAGTATCTCAAGCACTCAAAAGCAAACAAAGTTCGAAAAACCACAAAATAAAGCAAGAGAGAAAAAAAGCAACACACACTCTCTCTCGAAGCCTATGATCTATACATTTTCTCCCCCTTTGGCAACAAGTTACCAAAAAGTTCCTAGAAAATGCATAGTGCTAGATCGACGCTCAGGCTTGATCTTCAGGTGGTGGTGGAGTCCGGACCACTCCAAGGACAAAGGCTTCTGTAGACGCTGAAGTAGACGCTGGAGTTGGAGCTGAAGTAGATGCTGGAGCTGGTGGAACTGAGGCTGTAGCTGGTGCAGAAGTAGTGGCTCTGGTGTCAGCAACTGGCACTGCAAACGAACTCGAACCTCGTGGCACTCTGGCAAAGGCATCAGTTGTAGTCCTGCCTCTCCTCTCCTACATGTCATCCTGGAGCTGCTCCACTGCAGTCTGAATCTCTGTCACCTTGACATCCAAGTCATAGAACTTTTGTTCCATGATTCTCTCTAGGCTTGCCTGGTTCTGAGTTAGGGCGGCTAGTCCTTTCTCAATCCGCAGGTTGGATGCAATCAGGTAACCAAGCTGCTCTTGTTGGGTTTTCAAGAAATACTCAGATGCCTCCTCTTGAGTTGGCATCTTGGCAGCTTTCTCCTTCCTTGCCTTCTCCTTCTTTGCTTGTGCTTGTGCAGACGATGGTTCATTTTCAGTCATCACAACTTGATTGTACTCAAAATCTGGACGGATGGGCAGGTGTTCCTTGTCCAATAAGTATATGCCCGTGCCCATCTTGGAGTTAATGAGCTCCTAAATTTGTGGGGCGTATCCACAGCTCCTCTTCTGATCTGCTGCAGTCCTCTTGATAGTCTCCACTATGAGGCTCATGACTTTGAATTTCTGAGGTACATCAAATACATGAAGCAAATTGATTGCATGGCCTCTGATCATCTTGTGATCTCCAGATTTGGGCAATAAGGTATGCCTAAGGATCGAGTTAATAGTTGGCAGCCCTGACAGAAGATAATGCACTGAGCCAAATTTGAAAGTGTCAAGTGCTTCATTTGGAATATCCTTGTACATGTTGGACATTGAGTTGTGATCCATCTTCTTCTTGGCATAAATGTCCAAGTCATCTTCATGCTCTTCTGGGGCATTGATGAGCTGTGCCCATTCAGCAACTGTGGACTGGTACCTCGTACCTTCAGACATCCAAGTTATCCTACCATCTGGATAAAAGTGTGATGTGGACTAGAACTGCATGATAAGCTCCTCATTCCACTTTGTGAGCTTCTGCCCAACAAAGTCTGCTACTCCACAAGCATTGAAGCTGTCATACACTCCAGGGTAGTACTCTTTGTTGTCCTTGATGTATTGCCAATCGACCCACCTCATGTCACAGACTATTGGCTTCTTGTCAAGCAAAACTGTCTCATAGAAGTCCTGCTATTCCTTGGTGTGAAATCTGTAATCCACAGCAGTTCTTCTCCTTGAAGCATACGGATCTGCTTCTCTCCACTTCCTCAGCCCTGAGTCTCTCCTGAGCTTCATATCCTCAGCCACAGGATGAGCATCGTTGTGGTCTGGGATATTGGGCTTGAGCTTTCTAAGAACTTGCTCTTCATCATCTTCTTCTGCAGCTTCAGGCACTGGGGCCTTGTTCTTCTCAGCAGCTGGGATGCTTCTTGTATTTCTCTTTGGTGCAGACTTGGGCTTGGAGGCAGCTTTGGGTGCTTCTTTGGGCTTAGATGTGGCAGCCCCTGTCCTGATAGCATCACCCATAAGCTTAGGTGCCTTAGGTGCTGGTGCAGCAACCTCTTCTTCCTCTTCCTCTTCCATGATGGAAGCCTTTCCAAGCACTCTGGCTACGGTCTTCTTGACCCTTTCCTTCCTTTTCTTGCCTTCAGCAGCAACTGGCTCTATGGGAGTGGACTTCTCAGGAATCTTGGTTGAAGCTCTGGCCTTTGGCATAGGCTGCCTGCCTGCTGGCCTTTTGATTTTCATCCCTGGCTTTGTGCCTTGAGCTGACTCAACTCTCTTGGAAGTTGCTTCCTCTTCTGCCACATAGTCCCCATCCTCTGAGTCTGAAGTTCTCTTCTTTCTCTGTCTGGTGGCAGCTTTAGGCAAATTGCTTGGGGTACTTCTGCTGCCATCATCTGAAGAACTTGAGGGACTAGTGCCCTCACTCATGTGCACTTGCTGTTCTGACACATTCTGGCTGTCACTCTGATCTGACATGATGAACAAGCTGTCTACTGACCCTATGAATAGTTTGTAGATGAGGTAGAATAGATGAGCATCACAGAATGTAGAGATTTTTGCAAAAGAATGATCCAAAAACTTAGTTTTAGTTTCCCACTGAAATCATCTCGGATCTACCGATTTTTAAACTCGGTGATACCGAAGCAGTTTTGGCACCTAAACTAGTGAACTCGGTCAGACCGAGTCACAGTTCGGTGGCACCGAGAATGCTAGGGTTTCACATAGTTCCAAAATCGGTCACACCGATAAGTAATTCTCGGTCAGACCGAGTCTCACTTGTGCAATGGCATAAGCCAAATCGGTGGGACCGAGTTTTTCAACTCGGTGGGTCCGAGATGGTTTCGGTGGAAACCTAACCCTAAAACTTTCGAATCAAACCTAATCTACAAGCGCATTGACTGGATAGGAGTGTTTCAATCGTGGCAAGAATCATGATGATCACAATGTGCTAAGAATCGGATTGGAGAATAGCACAAAGATCGAGTCCATACCCTAGTTCGGCGGAGACTCGCTACAGCGGCAACGGCGGGGTCGAATTCCCGTTGACGGCGATGGAGACCAGCGACTAGAGGCGGCTGGCGGCGAGGAGACGATCCGGAGACCAAGTTGGCAGAGTAGGCTATCGCGCGGGCGAAGGGGTTCGGAGAAATTTCCAAATTTTTGCCCGTGACTATATATAGCCCGACCTTGTCGGTGTGACCGAGTGGAACGACTCGGTGGCACCGAGATTCATAACTGCAAGCAGTTACTGAAACTCGGTGTGACCGAAGGGTTCAAATCGGTTGCACCGAGATCGAAAACCTAGATCAACTTAATGATCTCGGTAGGACCGAATGTGGGGTATCAGTCAGACCGAGAATCATAAAGAGGTTTTGGAAGTTTAAGTCTATGACGAATCGGGGACTCCGAGCGCTCCTCACACAGAGTGGTTCGAATCTGACTTGATCAAATTTTGTGATGTAGCATGAATAGAGTTTGAGGCGAGAAAAGCATAGATAGCTAGAGGAGGTTCTTAGGCATTCCTGTCCATCCACTTGGCAAAAGGAAATAAAACCGAACAATCAAACCAACAAGTGGATGTCCTCGAATGAGTAAAATATGCAACCAGCATGCTCACACAATAAGATGGCAAATGAAATATATGACAAGGCATGCACAACCAATTCTAGCATCTATCAAGCAATTTGCGATGACAAGGTCATCTATATATGAGTATATTGACTTAGGAGTCAAGTGAGAGCACTTGATCATAGGTCATACTCATCGTTTAAGCTCAAGTGGGGTTACCACTTTTACATAAAGCATTGTTGTGTTCACATCTTTAGAGTTGCTTTAGCTCAAGTCTTAGAGTAAAGCTCCCCCTAGATGTGATATCCCCCCTTAGAGGGATGAACTAACCTCGGGTTTTGTCGATGATGACTTCATGTAGATGTTGAAGATGTGGATGCTCAATGTTTATGTAGATCACTTGGAGCTATCCATTTGAGTGAATTGCACTTTCAATACCTACATGGGTTAGTCCCACAAGGAACAAACAAGGATATCCATAGACATAGAGTGATGCACACACAAGATGATGTCCATGAAAACTTTTAGGTTACCTTGTATCTTGTCTTACCAACAAGAGGGTTTGTGACTACTTGAACTAGTGCAAGATGTGGAAGTTGATTGCACTTGTTCTTGCCAAAATGATAAGAGTGAAGTATGTTGGCGGAGTCACCCTCAAGAACTCTCTAGTTCTTCTTCTTTTGGATCCACACCATCTTGATGGGAATCCTTGGAGTTCTAGTCGTACTTGATGAAGTGGAACTTGAAGTAGTCTTGGGAATCCACTTGACTAAGGTCTTAGGAGCTTCTTCAAATGCATCAATTTCCTCTTGAAGCTTGTCCTTGCCTTTTTGCTTGTAGTCTTGTGGTGGAAGATCATCTTGAGCTTGTGTCCCCTTGAAAGAAGTATCATACTTCTCTTGTTGAGGAACAAACTTTGTCTTGGGGTATTGATCTTCTTCCCACTCAACTCCATTGGCATTGAACTTTCATTCAAAACCAAAACCTTGATTCTTTCGGTGCATTCCTTGCTTGCGCACAATTTCCTCGAATGGCTTACTCCCGGCAAGGCTTTTGTACACTCCTTTCTCTATAATTCCCTTCAATAAGCTATTTTCTTGCTCAAGTGTAACTTGGCTAAGAGAATCATTAGTGGAATCAAGAGAACTACTAGAAGCAACAATATTGGATTTAGCATGATCATTGTTACTGCTAGAGGAAGAATCTTTCTTGTTCTTGTTACTAGACTTGACTTGAGGCATGTAAGTGGATAAGAGTAAACGCTTGGCAATGTAAGAAGAAATTTTCTTCCGGAGATCATCATTGATTGCTTTTAAGAACTCATGCTCTTGCTCAAGATTGAGCTTTTCAAAGCGTAATTTCTCATGAGCTCTTAAAAGTTCTCGATGATCTTTGAAGATAGTTTCATGAGCTAACTTAAGAGTGTTTAGTTCTTTAGTTAGAGCCTCAATCTTCTCCTTATCATTGTCATTCATTTTATCTTGATTAGCATGATTAATTGACGTTTCATCATAGTATTCATCACTAGAGTTGTCAACAAGCAAATCATCACCTAACAAGTCATCTTCATCACTATTGAAATCAACATACTCGGGGTGTGTTACCTTAGGACCTTTGTCCATGAAGCATCTTCCAATTCCTTCATTTGGTGAGTCAAATATGTCGTAGGAGTTGGTTGACACAAGTGCTAGACCGGCAACACCTTCATCTTGAGTATCTTCGGAGTCGAAGTGATAACTTCTCTCGGAGTGGCTGTCGGAGTCGGAGCCGGATACCCATTCACCAACATGAGCTTGATGTCTTTGTTTTGTGTAGCTCCTTGAAGATTTTTCCTTCCTTTCCGAATCCTTGCTTCTCCATGAGTATCTTCGTTCATAACGATCATCTCTACTCCTTCTCTCTCTTGGTGGTGATTCTTTGCTTCTTCTTTTTGGAGAATCTTCTCTTCTCTTGTAGGGAGCCGTACACTCATTGGAATAGTGTCCGGGTCTTCCACAACTGTAGCAGTTTCGCTCTCGACTAGAAGATCTTTTGTCATTGTAGGACCTTGACTTGAAGCTTCTATCTTTGCTTCTACTCTTGTAAAACTTATTGAAGTTCTTCACCATTAAGCTCAATTCTTCACTGAAGTTTTGTTTCTCACTTGATGATGTAGGGGCTTCACATGAGGCTTTGTAGGCACCACTTGATTTGTTGTGAAGTTCCTCTTTATCCTTAAGTGACATCTCATGAGCAACAATTCTTCCAATCACCTCCGTTGGCTTGAGATCTTTGTAATTGGGCATCATTTGGATCAATGTGCACACGGTATCATATTTTCCATCCAAGGCTCTTAGAATCTTCTTGATGATGAATCTATCGGTCATCTCTTCACTTCCTAAGCCGGCAATCTCATTTGTGATGAGAGCAAGCCTAGAGTACATTTCAGCGACACCTTCACCATCCTTCATTTTGAACTTGTCAAGTTGACTTTGAAGCACATCCAACTTGGATTCCTTGACGGAGTCGGTACCTTCGTGCATATCAATCAAAGTGTCCCAAATTTCCTTTGCATTCTCAAGACGGCTGATTTTGTTGAATTCTTCGGGGCACAATCCGTTGAAGAGAATATCACAAGCTTGAGCATTGTATTGCAACATCTTCAACTCATCCACGGTAGCTTCACGGTTTGGTTCTTTCCCATCAAAGAAGTCACCTTGCAAACCAACACACACAATAGCCCAAACGGCGGGGTTATGTCCAAGAATATGCATTTTCATTTTATGCTTCCAACTAGCAAAATTAGTACCATCAAAGTAAGGACCTCTACGGTGATAAGTTCCCTCGCTAGACGCCATACTCTCCTAGGTTGTGAAACCAAGGCTATGACCACCAAAAGCTATGGAGATCAAAGCAAATGGAGACCAAAGCTCTGATACCACTTGTAGGATCGAAAGTATGTCTAGAGGGGGGTGATTAGACTACTTGACCAAATAAAAACTTAACCTTTTCCCAATTTTAGTTCTTGGCAGATTTTAGCTATTGTAGGACAAGTCAAGGAATCATCACACAATTCAAGCAAGCATGCAAAGAGTATATTGGCAGCGGAAAGTAAAGCATGCAACTTGCAAGAATGTAAAGGGAAGTGTTTGAAGAAATCAAACGCAATTGGAGACACGGATGTTTTTCCCGTGGTTCGGATAGGTGGTGCTATCCTACATCCACGTTGATGGAGACTTCAACCCACAAAGGGTAACGGTTGCGCGTGTCCACGGAGGGCTCCACCCACAAAGGGTAACGGTTGCGCGAGTCCACGAAGGGCTCCACCCACGAGGGGTCCACGAAGAAGCAACCACCCACAAAGGGTCCACAAAGAAGCAACCTTGTCTATCCCACCATGGCCATCGCCCACGAAGGACTTGCCTCACTAGCGGTAGATCTTCACGAAGTAGGCGATCTCCTTGCCCTTACAAACTCCTTGGTTCAACTCCACAATCTTGTCGGAGGCTCCCAAGTGACACCTAGCCAATCTAGGAGACACCACTCTCCAAGAAGTAACAAATGGTGTGTAGGTAATGAACTCCTTGCTCTTGTGCTTCAAATGATAGTCTCCCCAAAACTCAACTCTCTCTCATAGGATTTTGATTTTGTGGAAAGAAGATTTGAGTGGAAAGCAACTTGGGGAAGGCTAGAGATCAAGATTCATATGGTAGGAATGGAATATCTTGGTCTCAACACATGAGTAGGTGGTTCTCTCTCAGAACATATGAGTTGGAATTGTGTATGTGTTCTGATGGCTCTCTCCATGAATGAAGAGGAGGTGGAGGGGTATATATAGCCTCCACACAAAATCCAACCGTTACACACAGTTTTCCAATCTTGGTGGGACCGAATCAACAAACTCGGTCGGACCGAAAAGGTAAACCTAGTGACCGTTAGAGATTTTCGGTGGGACTGACATGCAACTCGGTAGGACCGATATGGTTAGGGTTTGGGCATAACGTAATCTCGGTGAGACCGATTACACAAACTCGGTGAGACCGAATTTGGTAATTAGCTAACCAGAGAGTTGGTCAGGCAAACTCGGTGGGACCGATTTGCTCTTTCGGTTAGACCGAAAAGTTACAAAAAGGAAACACTGAATTTACATTGCAATCTCGGTGGGACCGATTCGCTCTTTCGGTGAGACCGAAAAGTTACGAAAGGGAAACAGAGAGTTTGCAATCCCATCTCGGTGAGACCGAGATCCCTACCGGTAGAACCGAATTGCTAGCGTTTGGCAGTGGCTTATGACAAGTGAAACTCGGTGGCGCCGGATAGAAAGAATCGGTAGGACCGAGTTTGGCTTAGGGTTTAGGTCATATGTGGATATGGGAAAGTAGTTGAGGGTTTTGGAGCATATCACTAAGCACATGAAGCAAGAGGCTCATTAAGCAACACCTCATCCCTCCTTGATAGTATTGGCTTTTCCTAAAGACTCAATGTGATCTTGGATCACTAAAATATAAAATGAAGAGTCTTGAGCTTTTGAGCTTGAGCCAATCCTTTGTCCTTAGCATTTTGAGGGTTCCACTTTCACATCCATGCCATGCCAATCATTGAGCTTTCCTGAAATAATCATCTTGGAATAGCATTAGCTCAATGAGCTATATGTTGTTATGAATTACCAAAACCACCTAGGGATAGTTGCACTTTCAAGACTGCTTTTGTCAGGATAGTTGATGCTTGTTGTCCCCCTTCAAATTAGCCCGCCATTTTTGGCTCCCTTCCCGCTCGATATTTGGGAAGAGGACCAGGGCCTCTATAAATAGGACCAGCCACCCGCATGGAAAAGGGGGAGGTTCTGTTAGGTCGGGTTCAGCTCAGTTCGGTTCGGCGAGGTTCGTTCGAACGGTCGACAAGTGAAAGCAAACCAGAGAGAGTGAGAGAGAGAGAGAAGGGTGGCTGAACTCCTCCTAGTAGTTCATCACCCGGCCAAGAACAGACCCTCGCGAGGCTGTTCTTCCTTGTATTGTTCCTCATCATCAGCCCCAGGAGGCAATCCACCGACCACACACTGGAGTAGGGTATTACACCACATCGGTGGCCCGAACCAGTATAAATCTTGCGTCCCTTGTGCAGTTCTTTTGGTAGTTCAGATCTTTGCAAAACAGGGAGGTAGAAGGCGTAATCTCCACGCGCACCCCAGTGGTCGAACCTTAAGGGTCTGAAGGAACCCGAAATCCGACATTTGGCGCGCCAGGTAGGGGTGCGCCGGAATTCGTCTTCCACCACTCCGCGCCCCGTCGCGTCGTCATCACCATGCCCGGCGACCAGGAGGGCAACCCCGACCCATGGGCTGTGTGGCCCGACCGCGTGGAACCGCTCGACTCGGGCGACCCCGTGCCCCAGGCAGCTCGCGGTCCGCAGGGCGCTGCGTGCCGCGGGCGATGCGGACAGACTTTGGCAACTCTTACGCTGCGGCAGGCACGATCGGCAGCAAGGGCCTCCAATCACGCCGCGACCACGACGCCCTACACCCGCCAGGAGCAGGCGAACTCGAGGGCCGCGCTGACGGTGGCCCGAGAGCTGCTGCGGTGCAGGCTGCTGGAGGGCGGCCACGACGTGCTGCTAGAGCGAGTGGCGGAGCTCCTGGGCTTCACCGCCTCGGGGGCTCACCCCTTCTCCACCCAGCTGCCATCTCAAGCCCAGGGCGACCCGCGCGGGGGCTCCGCACGCGCCCGCGGACTCCAAGGCTACTCCGACGCCAGCGAAGCTGTCAGCACCGGACCGGCGGCGGCGCTGCCCCCGCCCCCGGCCCGCGAAGAAGAAGGACTCAACGCGACCCGCGGCCCCGGTGGGCGGCCGCGTTGCCACCCCGCAGTAGGCATAACAGGTGGGACCGTGTGGTATGCGGGGCATCACGGCGTGGCACTCGGGATGACGGCGATGGAGGAATACGTGCCCCTCATGATGGACCAAGGACACCCTCACGAGAACGGACAAGGCTCGCTCCTCGGCCCAAGCTGGGGGGACGAGGCAATGGAAGCTGAGCCCTACCAGGAGCCCCGGGACGGACCCGCTGGCCATGCTGGAGGCAACAATTATCGGGCACCGCTAACTCTTCAGGAGCAGGTATACGCTAACCATGGATTGCAGGAGGTGCAGGTTGCCGCGGCAAGCAGCTGCCCGCTCCCACAGTCCCCTACCCCTCGGGAGGAGGGCGCAGGGGGCTGCAGGAGAGGGGCCGAGATCTGACATCACCACCGCGGCGTTCGGAGCAAGGCGTTCTCAGGAGGTAGGCCCTCTGCTGGGGAGGTGCCTCAGGGCCTGCCCCTGGCAGAGGACCCGTGGTCGTCGGGGGAACCGCTGGCGACCGCTCTACCCCATTGGGCGGCGTCCTGGGTTCCGGTCGTTGCTGATGGCACTAGAGTGTGGCGCAAGGTGGGCCCCTCGTGTGGCGATATGAAGCAAGGCCAGTACCTGTGAAGAAGGCCCAGTGCCTGTGAAGCTCGCCGCCCCGTGACACTCTCACGTAATAATGAGTGGGGCCGTACACGCCCCGGAGTCTCAGGGGTGCCGGCCTCAGGCCCTGGGGCTCCCTCCCACGCCTAGTGGAGAGCACTTAGCTCCGCGCTGGTGAGAAGACGTCCAAGACTAGATTAGGTGCTGGACGCGGCCTTTTGTCTGCTTTTCATTTGCCTTTCCCTTTGGCTGTAGCTTTTCCCCCGCTGGATTTAAGTTGGATTCGAATTTGAGATTTGCGTGTGTTCGGGGAAAGGGGTGCTTATTCTCGCTCGAGCCTTTTCTCGCGTTCTGGTTACCGCTTCACCACAGCTGCCTCCCCTCGCGAGTCCGGTCAGGCCTGGCTCGTGCGCGACCCAAATTGCTGCTGTTGCTCCCTCTCGGGAGGATCTTCGGGAGCCTGCGGAGGTTGCCCTGTTCGGAAAAGGCCCAGAGCTTGTGAAGCAAGGCGAGTGCCTGTGAAGCTCTCGCGCTCAGGAAAAGGCCCAGAGCCTGTGAAGCAAGGTGAGTGCCTATGAAGCTCTCGCGCTCAGGAAAAGGCCCAGATCCTGTGAAGCAAGGCGAGTGCCTGTGAAGCTCTCGTGCTCAGGAAAGGCCCAGAGCCTGTGAAGCAAGGCGAGTGCCTGTGAAGCTCTCGCGTTTAGGAAAAGGCCCATAGCCTATGAAGAAGGCCAACGCTTGTGAAGCTCCCCGCCAGCGACACTCTCGTATCCAACGGATTCAACTAAAGAACACCGAGGGCGTCACGCCCTCCCACGGGCTGCTTCGGGGCTTGCGCGAAACAAAGGTAAACCTGCCAACCGCCCGGCGCGGGCGCTCGTGCTATATGGCAACTACTGATACGATGAACACAGGTTCTACATGAGGGGCTTCCCCTCCCAAAATGCTCTCACAGCCATCAGGTCAAAAACCTGAGTTCTATTCATGCAGGGTAAAAAAAGACAGGAGCGATACACACTCAGTCGGACCAATCCCCCAATGCGTCCCCGGAAGCACCTCCCGAGCCTTCGCTGGGGTCGCCGAATTCGCCATCGTCGTCTGCGTCGCCGCCAGCAGCGTCAGGGCCGCTTGCCGCGCCGCCCTCGTCAGCACCCACGATCACGTCGTCCTTGTCCGAAGCGAAGGCCCTGACAAGGGCATCCACGTTGTCTTCCACCCAGTGCGCCAGGTCACCTCGGATGGCCTGGGGAACTAGGGCGATGACAGCGTCAAAATCGAAGCGGGAATCCATGTTCAGGAGATGGCTGAAGACGCGGGAGAAGGCGCGCCCGAGCAGCGCGCGGCTCCTCTCTTCCACCAACCTATCGCCCTTGCCGAACGCGCCTCCAGCTGCGTCACCACGGCAGTGAAGAACTGAAGGTTGCCAGCATAGTTGGCTGTGTGCGGCTCGCCAACAGCCGCCTCATAGATGTTGCCCAAGGCCGCGCTAGCTCTCTCCCGGAGCGTGGCGAGCATGGGACCGTGCACGTGCTCCAGGACCTGCCGCTGACATATCTCGTCCGCGTTTCGGCATGTGACGCCCTCAGCCTCTTCCACCCGCTGACGAAGACGGAGCATCTCGGCCTGGGAGGTGGCTAACTCCCCTTGCGCTACCTCAAGGGCGGCCCAGGAGGCGTCGGCCAGCTGCGTCGCCTCCTCCCTCCTGACCCTCAAGACTGCGGTCCTCCCTTCATCTTCGACCCGGATCAACTCCAGTCTCTTCTCGAACTCGCGCTCGAGGTCTTGGCGCGCCATCGCCACCCGACGACCGACCTCCTCTAGGACACAAGCCTCCCGTGCGGCGACATCGTCCTCCGCCTGCGTCACCAAGCGCTCCCTCGTCTCCAGCCGCTCGTACTCGCGAGTGCGTTCGGCGGCTTCCAGCGTCAACGCTTCTTCGCGCCTCTGGAGCTCGGCTGGGTCGCCGGAGGCCACCCGCATCGACGCAAGGGCCAGCTCGCGCAGCTCCACTTGCTCCTCCGGTGAGTGGCACCGGGCCAGGAGCTCGTGAGCCCGCTCCTCCGCCGCCTCTCGCCATCGGTCAGCTCTCCGGGCCTCCTCGGTGGCTTGGGACCGGGCCACTCGGGAGGCCTCCAGCGACGCCTTCGCCTCTTCATCGTCAAGATCACGCTGACGACGCGCGAGGGCGATGGCGGCCTCCAGCTCGCGCCTCCCTGCAGCTAGGCGCAGGCCCTCGGCCTCCAGGCGCGCGTCTTCGTCAGCAAGCTCCTCCCCAAGCAAGTTCACCGCGTCGATCGCTCTTCGAAGGAACCCTTGGCGGCGAGCGCGGCGCTCCCGGGTGCGCTCAATCACGTCTTCCACACCATCATCCGCCCCAAGCAAGCGCCGGGGGCCGCGAATCATCGTTCCTCCTCCGGGCAGGGGGCTGGGGGCTAGCGCCCTCGCGACGGCCGGGCGCGCCGCACCAGAAGCCCGGCCTAGGGCCAGCCCGTCTCCAGATGAAGGGCGCAGGAGGCGCCTCAACCAGTCGCAGTCCCCGACTAGACGAGAAGCCCATGGCAGACTGGCTATTCCCCGAGAGGGCCCACGAAGGAAAATCGCGGGGAATGAAGGGCCGTGGTGCACCTCGGGATGGTCCACCCCTTCAGACGCCCTCACCACAAGGGCAGAGCTGCTCGGAGCATTTGAGGACGGTAGAGGGGGCGAAGCCAAAGGGGGCAGCACCTCTGCTACTTCCGCGAGCTCGGCCGGGAGGGGCCTGCGGAGCAAGGATCAGTGAAAGCAACAAGAGGGTCAGGGGCCAGAGAGGAAGAAGACTTACTCGTCAGTGGCGAAGTACTTCCTGCACTTCAGCACGCCACAAGGGAAATCGTCACCCAGGGCCTCCCTTTTCCTCCGGAGGGCCTCGAAGTCCACGCAGAAGTGGCCCAAGAGAAGGGCACAAGGATCAACCTGCGGCGAGGGCGGAGCATCAGAGCGATCCGCGTCAGGGGCGCCTGCCTGGCGCGCGTCGTCCATCACCTCGCCAGAAGACGCGGCTGGGGCCTCCGAGGCCTCAGCCCTGGGTGCTGGGAGCGGCTGCTTGCCACCTTCAGCCGCAACGGCACGGGTCCCAGGAGTTGTCCCCTCGCGAGCATCACCCGGCGTTGCCACCTCATCAGGAGCCCCCTTGGCCTCCGGCACCACCTGCCTCCCTGCTCCGCCACTTGAGGAGTCGCCTTGGCCGATTGTAAGGGCAGTCACCACCATTGGGTTCTCGCGAGGTCCCTGGAGGCCGGCGGGGCGCAGCCCCCACTCATCAAAGACGGGCATCTGCTTCACGAAGTCAGCCCTTCTCTGGCAGAGATACAGCAAGGCCCCTCCCTGCCGGACATTGCCGGGATTGGGGTCCCCGGCCAAGGTCAAGAGTGTCGACTTCAGCACCGTGGGAGCCAAGTCCGGGCACGCCTTAGGCCCGGGGGCTACTGTCGGCGTTCTGGGAACGGGGGTCCCCAGACTTGCCTGCCTGCGGCCTGCGGCGTGGCTCAAAGAAGGCCCAGCATGGCCCATCTTCATCAACGCAAGACTCAAGACCCTCGCGAGGGGCCAAGCCTTGCGAGGAGGACGACACGGAGCTTCCTCAAGCACGGCCTCGTCAGGCTGGCTCGCGAGGAGGCGGAGAGATCAAGGCGGGGTACCTCGCGAGGTGCCCGTGACGCAAGCCATGACGACTCAGTGCGCCAGGCGGGCGCCAACGCGCGCAGCGTCCTTCTTTCCTCTTTGGTGCAAAGGGGGCAAGCGCAGCCGCGGAGTACCGAGGCATCAGGCAAAGGTTGCCATTTCGGTGCAACGAGACCAAGACCAGGAGGACTACGAGACAGAGGTCACCGTGGAGCCCAGGACGGCGTCATCACCAGAGCTTTGCGCAGGCGAAGACTGCTTTTGTCAGGATAGTTGATGCTTGCTGTCCCCCTTCAAATTAGCCTGCCATTGTTGGCTCCCTTCCCGCTTGATATTTGGGAAGAGGACCAGGGCCTCTATAAATAGGACCAGCCACCCGCATGGCAAAGGGGGAGGTTCGGTTAGGTCGGGTTCAGCTCAGTTCGGTTCGGCGAGGTACGTTCGAACGGTCGACAAGTGAAAGCGAACCAGAGAGTGAGAGAGAGAGAGAAGGGTGGCTGAACTCCTCCTAGCAGTTCATCACCCGGCCAAGAACAGACCCTCGCGAGGATGTTCTTCCTTGTATTGTTCCTCATCATCAGCCCCAGGAGGCAATCCACCGACCACACACTGGAGTAGGGTATTACACCACATCGGTGGCCCGAACCAGTATAAATCTTGCGTCCCTTGTGCAGTTCTTTTAGTAGTTCAGATCTTTGTGAAACAGGGAAGTAGAAGGCGTAATCTCCGTGCGCACCCCAGTGTTCGAACCTTAAGGGTCTGCCGGAACCCGAAATCCGACAGCGAGGTACCTCGCGAGGTGCCCGTGACGCAAGCCGTGACGACTCGGGGCGCCAGGCGGGTGCCAGCGCGCGCAACATCCTTCTTTCCTCTTTGGTGTAAAGGGGGCAAGCGCAACCACGGAGTACCGAGGCATCAGACAAAGGTTGCCATTTCGGTGCAACGAGACCAAGACCAGGAGGACTACGAGACGGAGGTCACCGTGGAGCCCAAGATGGCGTCATCACCAGAGCTTTGCGCAGGCGAAGACTGCTTTTGTCAGGATAGTTGATACTTGTTGTCCCCCTTCAAATTAGCCCGCCATTGTTGGCTCCCTTCCCGCTCGATATGTGGGAAGAGGACCAGGGCCTCTATAAATAGGACCAGCCACCCGCATAGCAAGGGGACGGATGGTCGACAAGTGAGAGTAAGGCAGTGAGTGGGAGAGAGAGAAAAGGGTGACTAAACTCCTCCTAGCAGTTCATCGCCCCAGCCAAGAACAGACCCTCGCAAGGCTGTTCTTCCTTGTATTGTACATCATCATCAGCCCCAGGAGGCAATCCACCAACCACACACTGGAGTAGGGTATTACACCACAACGGTGGCCCGAACCAGTATAAATCTTGTGTCCCTTGTGCAGTTCTTTTAGTAGTTTAGATCTTTGCGAGGCGGGGAGGTAGAAGGCGTAATCTCCGTGCGCACCCCTGTGTTCGAACCTTAAGGGTCTACCGGAACCTGAAATCCGACAGACGCGGAGGCAGGGATGATCCGGCAGTGGATGCTCACACGGAGAGGAGTACGAGGGTTCACTGGTTCAGCTACCGTCGCCGCAGGGCCTGGCCATCGGTGGGAGTAGTAGGGGCGGTGAGGCCTCCGCCGCAGCACAGTCGGCCACAGGAGGCAGGAGTAGGCGGCACGACCAGCGCAGCTTTGGGCGGCTGGAGCAAGAAGGCCAGAGGTTGAAGAAGCACTACGGCCGTTGGATGGACATCGTACGGTCACTGGAGCTAGAATTGTTCATATTGACTAAGTTGAAAAAGCCTTCCATCCCCGTCAACTTAGTAGGCCCACATGTCAGCCTCCCACTATGCTAGGTCCCAGCTAGCAGGGGGAGTGTTCATTTTTTGTGCGTAATAAGGAGGCACTTCCTTGCGTCCGAAGATATAGCTGGTGGGTCCGACCTGTCAGCGGGGGGTACATTTTTTCGCGAAATACGGAGGCCCTTCCAGTGGATCCCAGCTGTCAGGTGGAGTGATAATGCACAAGTATAGGGGATTGCAACAGTTTTCGAAGGTAGAGTATTCATCCCAAATTTATTGATTCGACACAAGGGGAGCCAAAGAATATTATCAAGTATTAGCAGCTGAGTTGTCAATTCAACAATACCTGGATAAGTTAATATCTGTAGCAAAGTATTTAGTAGCAAAGTAATATGATAGTAATGGTAACAGTGGTAAAAGTAACAGTAGTAGTTTTGTAGCAAGCGTAATAATGGCAACGGAAAAGTAACCAAGCGAAGAACAATATGTGAAAAGCTCGTAAGCGTTGGATCGGTGATGGAGAATTATATCGGATGCAATTCCTCATGTAAAAGTTATAACCAAGGGTGACACAGAACTAGCTCCAGTTCATCAATGTAATGTAGGCATGTATTCCGAATATAGTCATATGTGCTTATGGAAAAGAACTTGCATGACATCTTTTGTCCTACCCTCCCGTGGCTGTGGGGTTCGATTGGAAACTAAGGGATATTAAGGCCTCCTTTTAATAGAGTACCGGAACAAAGCATTAGCACTTAGTAAATACATGAACTCCTCAAACTACGGTCATCACCGGTAAGTATCCCGATTATTGTCACTTCGGGGTTAACGGATCATAACACATAATAGGTGACTATAGACTTGCAAGATAGGATCAAGAACTCTCATATATTGATGAAAACATAATAGGTTCAGATCTGAAATCATGGCACTCGGGCCCTAGTGATAACATTAAGCATAGCAAAGTCATAGCAACATCAATCTCAGAACATAATGGATACTAGGGATCAAACCCTAACAAAACTAACTTGATTACATGATAAATATCATCCAACCCATCACCGTCCAGCAAGCCTACGATGGAATTACTCACACACGGCAGTGAGCATCATGAAATTAGTGATGGAGGAAGGTTTATGATGACGACGACAACGGATTCCCCTCTCCGGAGCCCCGAACGGACTCCAGATCAGCCCTCCCGAGAGAGTTTAGGGCTTGGCGGCGGCTCCGTATCGTAAAACGCAATGAATCCTTCTCTCTGGTTGTTTTCTCCCCGAACACGGATATATGGAGTTAGCGCTGAGGTCGGTGGAGCACCAGGGGGCCCACGAGGCAGGGGCGCGCCCCCACCCTCATGGACAGGGTGTGAGCCCCCTGGCTTTGATTCTTTCGCCAGTATTTTTATTAATTCCAAAATTAATCTCTGTTGATTTTCAGGTCATTCCGAGAACTTTTATTTCTCAACAAAAATAATACCATGGCAATTCTGCTGAAAACAGCATCAGTCCGGGTTAGTTTCATTCAAATCATGCAAGTTAGAGTCCAAAGTAAGGGCAAAAGTGTTTGGAAAAGTAGATACATTGGAGACGTATCTATTCCCCCAAGCTTAAACCTTTGCTTGTCCTCAAGCAATTCAGTTGACAAACTGGAAGTGATAAAGAAATATTTTTTACAAACTCTGTTTGCTCTTGTTGTTGTAAATATGTAAAGCCAACATTCAAATTTTCAGCAAAGATTATGAACTAACCATATTCACAATAACATTTAGGTCTCACTTTACTCATATCAATGGCATAATCAACTAGCGAGTAATAATAATAAATCTCGGATGACAACACTTTCTCAAAACAAGCATAATATGATAGAACAAGATGGTATCTCACTAGCCCTTTCTGAGACCGTAAAACATAAATGCAGAGCACCTCTGAAGATCAAGGACAGACTGGAGATTGTAATTCATGGTAAAAGAGATCTAGTCATACTCAATATAAATTAATAGTAATGGATGCAAATGACAACGGTGCTCTCCAACTGGTGCTTTTTAATGAGAGGATGATGACTCAGCATAAAAGTAAATAGATAGGCCCTTCGCAGAGGGAAGTATTGATTTGTAGAGGTGCTAGAGCTCGATTTTGAAATAGAGATGAATAATATTTTGAGCAGTATACTTTCATTGTCAACATAACAGCCGAGAGATTTCGATATCTTCCATGCTACACATATTATAGGCGATTCCCAAGTAGAATGGTAAAGTTTATACTCCCCCACCACCAACAAGCATCAATCCTTGGCTTGCCTGAAACAACGGGTGCCTCCAACTAACAACAATCTTGGGGGAGTTCTGTTTGCAATTATTTCGATTTGATTTTCTTAGAGTGTGGGATTGGGCATCCCGGTGACCAGCCATTTTCTCGTGAGTGAGGAGCGGAGTCCACTCCTCTTGAGAATAACCCGCCTAGCATGGGAGATACAGATAGTCCTAGTTGATACATGAGCTATTCGAGCATACAAAATAGATTTTCATTTGAAGGTTTAGAGGTTGGCACATACAGATTTACTTGGAACGGCAGGTAGATACCGTATATAGGTAGGTATGGTGGACTCATATGGAATAACTTTGGGGTTTATGGAAGTGGATGCACAAGAAGTATTCCCTCTTAGTACAAGTGAAGGCTAGAAAGAGACTGGGAAGCAACCAGCTAGAGAGTGACAACAGTCATGAACATGCATTAAAATCAATCAACATCGAGTGCAAGGATGAGTAGGATATAATTCACCATGAACATAAATATCATGGAGGCTACGTTGATTTTGTTTCAACTACATGCCTGAACATGTGCCAAGTCAAGCCACTTAAATCATTCAAAGGAGGATACCACCCTATCATACCACATCACAACCATTTTAATAGCATGTTGGCACGCAAGGTAAACCATTATAAACTCCTAGCTAATTAAGCATGGCATAAGGAACTATAATCTCTAATTGTCATTGCAAACATGTTTCATTCATAATAGGCTGAATCAGGAACGATGAACTAATCATATTTACAAAAACAAGACAGGTCGAGTTCATACCAGCTTCTCTCATCTCAATCAGTCCATCGTATATCGTCATTATTACCTTTCACTTGCACGACCGAACTGTGTGGATAATAATAATAGTGCACGTGCATTGGACTAAGCTGGAATCTGCAAGCATTCAATACATGGGAGAAGACAAGGTAATATGGCTCTTGGTTAAATCAAAAATAATGCATATAAGAGCCATTTAACATTTTCATCATGGTCTTCTCTTCTCGACCCCCAAAGAACAAGAAAAGAAAAAAAACTATTTACACAGGAAAGCTCCCAACAAGCAAAAGAAGAACGAGAAATCTTTTTGGGTTTTCTTTTAATTAATACTACTACAGGCATGGAAAGTAAACTAGCTAAAAGCTACAACTAATATTTTTTCAGTTTTTCTTAAGGTTATCCAAACACACAAGAAGAAAGCGAGAAAAAGGTAAATAAACTAGCATGGATAATACAATGAAAAAGTATGAGTACCGACAACTAGAATGAGTGTGTGAACATGAATGTAATGTCGGCGAGGAATACGTACTCCCCCAAGCTTAGGCTTTTGGCCTAAGTTGGTCTATGCCCATGGATCAAAGCTACTCTCTCTGGTGTACTGAGGAGGATCCTCAGGGTGCCACTGGTTAGCGATCTCCTCCGGATCCCACTGATAAACAGACTGACGGTGAGGATCAAGTGGTGTTCCGGCTCTAGAGCTGATGTCTGCCTCCGGGGCTTCGGTATGCATGGATGGCCTCCGGCAAAATGAGACACTTGCCTGAAAATATGTTAAACAAAGAGGGAGCATGCAAGGTAATAAATTCACAATAACTTTTATCAAATATCAAC